>NW_019154089.1:44934944-45219082 GCF_002288905.1 Enhydra lutris kenyoni
CCTGCCTATCTGCCTACTTGTGATCTTTCTCTCTGTCAAATAAATAAATAAAATCTTTAAAAAAAGAATTAAAAAAAAAAGCCTTCCTTCTGCAATAGTGCTCATCTTTTTTTTTAAACTCAGTTGTGAAGAGCTTTTTTTTTTTTTTAAGATTTTATTTATTTATTTGAAAGACAGAGATCACAAGTTGGCAGAGAGGCAGGCAGAGAGAGAGAGAGAGGAGGAAGCAGGCTCCCAGCTGAGCAGAGAGCCCAATGTGGGGCTCAGTGTGGGGCTCGATCCCAGGACCCTGGAATCATGACCCGAGCTGAAGGCAGAGGCTTTAACCCACTGAGCCACCCAGGCACCCTTGCAATAGTGCTCTTCTATGGAGAATTAGCCCAGCCCCTCACCTGGGAAACCCCAGCCCTCTCTGCCCCTCCCACAACCCCCAGGGAACTTCTTCCTCCAATCCTCACTCTGTGTCCCATGCTGGCCAGAAGCCACGTCAACCCACAAAAATGGCACTGGAGGACTCTGGTGGACAGAAGAGGTAGAGAAATGGAGATGACTCTTTAGAGGGTCTTTTGGAAAACAAGCAAAATTTGCTCAATTCTTGTGAAAGCAACCTATCCACTGCTACCCATACTATTTCTATAGCATGTCCAGGGAATGTTAGCACTGAAGGGATACAATTTATTTTTATATATTCTCCACTCAAGCAAGGAATTTCTCTTTCTAAGCTCATATGTCTATTATCTTCATTTGTATCTGACTTCTCCTAACAAATCAAAAGCAAATGTTCACCATCACTTGTTACACTTGTTATTTGTCAATCAACTGAGAGTCAGAGGTTACAAATTCAGTTCTCTGCCCATGAATACTTAGGTGCTTTCATACAGACCTACTTACACATCATATACCTGGCACCGTGCTATGTAGTGGGAAACTATGGAGAATAATACAGATATGGTTCTATACTCGTCAACCACCGTCCCTTGTGATGCACCTGACTCTGGAGAGGGACCAGGAAGCTTTCTCAGTGTATTTTTTTCTGGCAGCTCCATTTGTAACAGAAGATGATGTCCATAGATTCTTGGTGTATGCTACACCACCCGGCCCATCATTATTCCTATCTGTTTTTGAGCGCCAAATCAAGTCCTGCAAGGATCCTAGGCATACGTGAGGAACTGGAGTAAGATTAAGTTGTTAGGGCTGCGGTTCAAGAGAAATAGAACTTACCTGTGGCAGCTTATTTTCCTCCATCAAGCAGAGTGAGCTGAGAAGCAAAAGCGAGTTGAGAGCTGGGGTCAGCACTGGTTTTCCTGGCAGGTTGGGGTTGGGGGAAGGCTCAGTTAAGCCCAGTTAAGTTGGATGGGGTTGGAGTTGGGGAAGAAATAAGGAACTGGGCTTGTCTTGGTTCCCAGCCTGTCTCCAATCTTAGATAGCTTGAGGATAGAGGGCGAGAAGTTAATCTTGCCTGGGAGTTGGAGGGGCTTCTGGCAGAACTAGCACAGAAAGCAGTGGTAGAGAAAGGAAAAGAACGTGGGGGAGCATTTACACAGGAAGTAATGAGACTTGGGAATCATTACATTTCGCTAGAGGGGTGGTTCTCCGCCCTTGCTGGAGCTACAGTCATCTGAGGGAACTTCTGGGAACACGGATGCCTGAGCATCATGCTTACAGATTCACTGGTTGGATGGTGAGCACTGGGTGCTGTCTTCAAAGCTCCACAGGTGATTCTAACATGGAGCCAAAGTTGAGGATGAACAGCATCACCATAACGAGAGCTCATTCAAAATACAGAGTCTCGGGGCTCCTGGGTGGCTCAGTCAGTTAGGTGTCTGCCTTCAGCTCAGGTCATGATTCCAGGGTCCTGGGATTGAGCCCCGAGTCGGGCTCCCTGCTTAGTGAGGAGTTTCCTTCTGTCTGCCCCTCCCCTTGCTCATGCTTGTGTGCTCTCTCTCCTCTCTCTCTGAAATAAATTTAAAAAATCCTTAAAATAAAATGTAGTCTTTAGCCCCACATCTACCGAATTACAATCTGCATTTTAACGAAATCCTAAAGTGATCTGTATCTCCAAGTTTGATAAACACTGGGCAAAAGGAAAAAGGTCTGCAGATAAGTGGGAACTAGCTAGAGATGGGGCTGGGCATGCTCTCCCCTCCGGTTTGTCCTGTCTTCCCTTTTTCATGAAGGGCTGACCCATCTATGCTCCTTCATCATCTTTTCTCTTATTGTCCCTCTTCTGTGTTCTTTGAACCATTTGCTGTCACCTTGCTCTGTTTACAGTCATCCCTACTGATCCCCAGGCTTCCCCCTGAGGGATACACTGGTACTGGGGTGTGTTCTGTCCTTTGGTGTCCACACCCACCCAGCAGAGAGGGTCTCCATGGGAGTGTCATTAGGGCTATGTTGTTCTGTGTGTGGGTCTCCCTGATCCCCTCCCAGCCCAGAACTGTGCTGTCATAAATCTTTCATCCTCTCATCGGTGTGGCTGGCCTGTCGTTCGTGTGTCCCTCAGGGTCCACCATCTGCTGCCTATTACCTCAGCTTCTAGTCATGGACATTTTGTGGGGTCTAAACTGGCTTCTCTGATTCCCTCCATTTTCTAAATTCTTGGCTTTAAGAAATGTCTTTTAGTATTTCACCTCAGTACACCATCATAAAATGTGAGCTGTTATAGAAGATATCATGAGCATTCAGCATGATCGTTCCAGTGCTCAAGTCAACCTTATGGGGGTCCTCTTGTTTCTTGTCTGGCTCCCCAACTAGACTGAGCGCATAAGGAGGCTGGGAGCCAGGCCTCACCCACTCATTTTCTGTGTGCTCAGCATTCAGCAAAGAGCCTGGCACAAAGTAGACTCTCAATGTCTGTTAATTGAATTAGACTGTGTTTAATGGACAGTGCTAGTTGCTTAATGGACAGAACTAGTCTATTAAACATAAACAAAGGCATGATCCATTTGTATGCTAAATGGAGGGACACTGTATTGGTTTCCACCAATATTTCTGAAAACAGAGGCCCAGGAATTGACTGTAAGAATTACAAAGAAATTTCATGGTATATTCAATTTACAGAGTCTAAATTATCCTTTTACAGCAAGAACACACTAAAACATTTTTTTTTTAAATCTTCATTGGTGGCGGGTTTTTACCTTAAAGAACAGCAATGGAAGCAGTAGACATTGACCAAATGCTTTCTTTGTACGAGGAACTTTGAAAGTACTCTGAGGCAGGTGCTCTTACTGGCCTCACTTAGGTGAAAAACCTAAGGTTTTCGAGGTGATAATGATACAAAGTTAATAAATGTTGGGCCCCATATTTGCACCCAGAGAGTTTGAATCCTAGAGTCAATGATCTTGTACTTTTTTTGCTTACTTGCACACAAAAAAAATCTTTGTGCCCTTAGATTGGGATGTTCAAAAGTAGAAAATGAAAATAGGGAGATGTAAACTTATCTTAGAGGGATCAGTGTTTTTCCTGCTACCCTCTCTCTCTCCTCTCTCTGCTGTTTCCTGACATCTTTCAGGCATAAGCCTCCTTGGAGATCTGAACTCCACTCCTGTCCCAGCACTGACTAGTACTGTGAACTGAACCTCGTCCAAAAAATCAGACAATTCTTGCTCAGAAGAGATGTCATTAGATGTAGACCCTATGAACATTCTAGAACAGACTTTCCATGATGGTTAGAAGCTATAATGGCCCTGAAAGAACTTTCTTACCAGGTCCTCTATTGAAGTTTGTCTAACTCTGCTTCTGCTCCTACCCATATGACAATCAGTTCAACTTGACCTCACCCAGCATGGTCCAATGTCCCCCTCAATTCTATCAATTCTGGCATTTTGAATCAAAGTCATCAAAGATTAATGCCAGCATCCACCATGCTGCTCTTTATTGATTTCTGACACCCTCAGAGTCTGGAGCGAATTTCACCTTATCTCTTAGCTCAGACATGCTGCTTCTTCAGGCCTGGAGACTGGAGACTGATGCACACTCATGCGTTGCCTGTAGGAAACAGGCTTGGAATTCTTCACCTCAAGGTTATTAGCCTGGTTCCAGGAACATTTTGGACTATGGTTACTGCCTTACTACCCCAAGCTGGGTGACCCCTTTCAGCACAGCCCCGAATTGCTCTTGGATTCTGTTGGACAATTTCCATGGCCTCTCATGCTGGAACAGCTCAGGCTGTGGATGTTTGTTCAAGGAAAGCTGTGAGTGCTGCCCATAGTGTCCCGAGTTCCAGCCTGCAGCCTCCAGCCCACGGATCCAATGGCAGTGCGGGGAGACGCTTGACGCCACAGACGAAATGAGTGACTGATGCCTTGGGAAGCTCCCAGGAGGCCAATGCCCAGGCCTGTGGGGACATGTTTGCTGTCTTCCCCCACAGGACCCTCCCCAAGGTCCCTGCTACAAGGATTGTGGCTGATGAGGTAAGTGTTACTGGCCACAGATCTCCAGTCCATGTGTCAATGGTTCATTCGGGCTGTATCAGCCCTGGTGACTGCCAGAGAAGAGAGAAGATGAGGAAAGGGGGAGACTTTAAGACTTCCAGCCAGGCAATGGGATGTAAATTGTGCTGCCTGTGCCTTTACAGAGAACTGGCTGGTGACGTGGCTCAGGACTTGCAAGGAGAAGCCATGCCTTGTATAGTTTGCTGAAGGAAGAAAGAAGTAGCTTGTTTGCCTGGCTCCCTGATGTTTCCATTTTTCACTGGTCCCATTTTACCTTTAGGGGAGCTGACTTTTGCACTCTGGGTCGCTTCATCTTGGCTTCCAGGCTTTGCAGGATATTAGAGCCCATGCTTGGCGGGCCAGTGTTTCACCCAAGACCCAAAGTGGCATGGCAACCAAGAAGGGGAAAAGTGAGCTAACTGGGGCTATCTAAAAAGCTGCATCATATGTGCCTTAAAACTTGACCCTTTTCCCACTTAGATCCACTCATAACCTACCCAATATATGCAGCTCCCAAACCACAATATGGGGCTTCCCTTTTCTTCCTTGGGAACAAAAATGTTCTCACTCTTTGCCTGTAAGAAGTTCAGGTCCAACCACCTACAGATTCTTCTTCAAGGCAGGTAATCATATCCTGGAAGAGAAGGCAAGAGAGAAAAAAAGTCGCATTCTCCTCTTCCTGACTGGTCTCCAGGCAGTCCAACAGCTCGTCAGTGCTGCCACTAGGTGGAGCCATTGCACCCTCTTACTTTTTCCCAGAAGGCCGACTCTACAGCAAATACGGGTTTTGTGATGTCTTCCTTAAGTTAATGGGAGCGGATGAAACATTTTAAGCAGAAGAAGGGCATGCTCAAAATCAAATAAAGAAATCATGGTGACATTTCTAAGGAGGTTGGATTGACGGAGGCCCATAGCAGAAATAAGGAAAATTGTTAGGGATTTATTGAAATAGTTTAGGAGATAGACTATTGCAGATTTGAATTTGGGCCATAGTAGTGGGAACAGAGAAGAGGCCATAGGAGTATATAGCGCATAAAATAGTTAGGACTTGGTGATGAACTGATATAACTTGATATAACTGGGTTTATATCTACCATCTTAATATTTGCTTTCTATTTGGCCCATCGATTTAGTTTCATCTCTCCTTCTTTTTTAACTTTTGGAATATCCAAACATTTTTATCTTTCCAATGTTTTCTTCTATTGACTTATTGGTTATACATCATTTTACTATTCTTTTAGTGGTTACATAAGGGATAACAAAAATATTCAAACTAGACTTATTTAGTCTAATAGATTATTAATGATTTTATGGTTTTCCCTTTTTTGGTTAGTGTCAGTATCTGGATCATCTGTGGGTTTAGTTCTATTACCTGTTTTTTTTTCCACTTAATTATGGACTTGTCTTGTTACATATCAGTTCATTGTATACAGAAAACATGAAAAAAAGATAGTTGAAGCTTCCATATGATGTGATCTTCCACCAGAAAGGGCTCCCTCTGTCCTCTCATAGGCAGATAGAATGAGGGCCTATTGGGGTTTGGGGAAGTTGAGGCTGGGTTGCAGTCTGTTTTTGCTGCCCTTTCACAGGAGAGCCATGCTAATCTCCATCATCAGCCCTAAAAGACTGAGGAGATCCTGTTCTGTTCTTCAGAAGTTCTCATCCCAGCTCTAGAGCCTCCTGCCCTATGTCACTCCTATCTGGTATCTGGAAAGAGAGAGTGGCCATGGGCTCAAGAATGGCCTTCCCTGCTTGAGGGAATGGCGTTTATTCCTGAAAGGAATGAAACACTCTGCCTTCTAGAAGCTTTCTGGATAGCTCCTCAGCCTCTCAAATAATCCCAGAATTTAGCAAATGTCACCTAAGGAGAAAAGACTACGTATTTGAGGCACACCAAGTTTTCCATTTGCCATTTTAGTCCTGCTAGTCTCCTGCAGAATTGACCTGGGCTAAGGTCAAGCCTGTTGTCTCCACTCAGGATTGACAAATCCCATGTGTGTGAGTGTGTTTGGGGGTGCTAGCTGACACTGTCAGCATATCTCCCAATAGTTCTCTTTTCCCTAGAATCCTAGCTCATCTGGTTTTCTTTGATTTGACAGCTCTCCAAGTCCTTTTTCCTGTGTGCCCTTTGTTACTGAGCTGTTCTGACACTGGTCACCTGACCACTTCTTCTATTTCCTGTTATTCTCTGAAAAACATATGTGTGGGCTTGGCTTTTGGCTACCATTCAGAGACTGCTTTAAAGCACATTTCACTGGAAATCCCCAAGTGAAACTTTAGGAGAAGGACAATATTTTTGAAAAATCAGAGGGGGAGAATTGTTTTTTGTGACTTGTTACCTAGGAGTTCATTTCTCTCCGGGATCTATCTTCTGAGTCCCCTTGGTAATAGTCTTTCAGGTACCTGGACTGATATTTATTGAGCACATAGTAGATGCCAGGCCCAGTCCTAGATGCCGGGCATGTAGAATTTAACAATTCAAAATCTCCCTGCCCACACAGAGCTCGTATTTTCTAGCAGGGAAAAAAGAACAGTAAACAAATACATGTATCAGATAATGTCAGGAAAATAAGAAGGAATAAAGAAACATGTGACTAGCATGGAGAGTAAGAAGACAGAGGGATTGTGATTTAAGACAGAGGAGTTAGGAAAAGTGTCTCTGGCAATGTGGCATTTGAGCAGAGATTGGAACTGCAGGACTATGAATCCTGTGTGTGTCTAGGGAGAAGAATATTCTAGACAAACAGGCTAACTGACATAAGAGTGAACTTGACTCACCCTAGGGAAAGCAAGCAGGTTATTTTGGCCAAACTGAAGGGTATAAGGCAAAGAGTGAAAGGAGATAAAGCTGAAGAAATAAGCAAGAGCGGGGTGTTCTCCACCTTGTGGACCTGATAAGGAGTTTGGGTTTATTCAAAATGTTCCAAGAAACCATCGAAGCAGCAGTGAGATAAGATCTAACTTATGCTTTCGGAAGAGCATTCTTTCTATCTGAAGATCTGACCACCGAGGAGTGAAATGGGAATCAGGGAGTATGGGTATGGAACTATCGCCATCATGTAGGTGGGCAAGGATGGTTTCTTTGGTCTAGATGGTCTCGATGGAGTGGTGAAGTGTGGTGGGTAGGAGATAAACTTTGAGGTAGAGTAATGGAAATTTCTCATGAATTAGATGTGGGGCATGAAACCCAAGGAAAACAGGTCTCATATTTTGGTTCTGAACAACTGGGTGAATATTTGGGCCATTTATTGAAATGAGTAAGGCCAGAGGGAGGGCTAGCCAAGGTGAGGGTTCACCCAACACAGGCCGCTGGAGACATGAGGCAGGAGTTCAGGGGACAGACCGGGGGTAAAGATGTGGGTTTGAGATTCTACAGTATCTGGATGTATGGAAGGCACTGGTTCTGAGTGAGACCATGTCACTCAGAGGATGGGAAGTACATAGATAAGAAGGTTGAAGACTGAGCTTGAGATGTTGGAAGAAGAAGGGGGTATCTGGACAAGATCAAGTTCAGGGGATGGTAGGGGTGACCACTTAAGTGATGTGGGTTGAAACCACAAGGAGAAGAAGGTGGAGATGTAAGTCGAGACAACGCTATTTAGAAGGTTTGGGGTAAGGGAAAGCTGAGAAAAGGAGCAGTGGTTGGAGAGGGATGAGGGACCTAAGGAGGGATCTTTTCCTGCTTGTGACGAGAGGTATTGCAGCGCGGTTCTGGTTTCAGAGCTCAGGGCTTGCTGAGCTCCTGGCAGGGGTGCTCAGAGGAGACTTTTGCCTGAGAACTTCTCTTGGCCAGAAAGGATGGAGCCTGGCAGCTGGGGCAGCATAAACAACACTACTGGGCATATTGGGCTCAGCAGATCTCCTTTTTGTCCTGAAGTTTCATAGTGAATTTTTAAAAAAAGGATTTATTGTTTAGTAATTTCTACACCCAACATGGGGCTCAAACCCACAACCCCAAGATCAAGAATCACATGCTCCACCAACAGAGCCAGCCATCACCCCTTATAGTGAACTTCTGATGGGGGCCCTCCAGCGACCCCACATGTGTTATCCCTCAGTTTTTGGTGAAATTGGGTTCTAAACAGCTGATGCATGGTTTTGGGGTCTATGGACTATGACGGCAGTGGGGCTGTGTGCTGGGTGAGTACAAGGACAAAGGGCACATTCATGTGTCTCTTTCTCAAGAGAGGATAACAAGGGAGGACCTACTGGTGCTGTTCTCCCCAGCTCTTTCCCTTCTCTGCCTTGTTTTTGAAGAGGATGTAGAAGCAGGCCCTCTATACCCTCATCACACACGAAAAGTAAGTTAATGTGGACTGACCTCATCTGAGGTCATAGGAATCCCATCAGAGAGTATGATTAAAGCATCCGAATGAGAGTAGGATTTCCCAGTTATCTTGTGTCATTGTGGAAATTGCATTAAACTAAAATCACAGTGTGACCTTGATTGAGTGTGTTCTCTTTGGGCCTAAGTTGTGTCACCTACAAAATGACAGTCTGGGCAGGATGAGACAATAGCTAAAGTCCCATCTGCATAACAATTCCTAGTTCTACCATGTGTAAATTCTGGAGGCATTGTGTGAATAGAGCTGGGGTTCTCAGCTTGGCACAGCAGAATCACCCCAGAGCTTGAAAATTTCCTGAGGCCAGGATGCAGGCATCACAACCTCTGTTCATAAAGTCCCCCCCACCCCCCCCCCCCACCCCCCCCCCCCCCCCGCCCCCGCAGCCTTCAGGGGCTGAGGCTGAGAAGCACATCTTGGGAGCCTGGCCTCTCCCAGTGTGTTCATGAGCCAACACAGGCGTCCCGGGACTGCTAATTAGACATAAGGACACACTGAATTAGAATTTATATTTTTAAAAATATTTTATTTTATTTTTTTTACGGTGTTCCAAGATTCATTGTTTATTTACATTCTAACAAGATTCACCAGCCAGGGGGAAAGCTGTTTTAGAGTTCTGCTGACATCTACTGGAGATAGCAAATTTAGAATTCCCTAAAATGAGTTTTAAAATCTAATCGCAATATCAGTCAGCTTTGTAAAGAACCAGCTTTGGGAATTCTGAGAACACTGTCTAAGGGAATGACCATGCACGTCTCAAGAATAAAGAGAGAATACAAGAAACATGCTAAACATACTCCTTTTACTAGAAAAAGAAAGAAAATTGCTGGTGACAGCCCGTGACTTCTATAAATGTATGTCAAAATTTAGCTTTAGGCAATGCAGATTTTCTTGTCAGTTCCCTAGTGGGGGCTGGTGAAATAATTACCTCCCCTCAGTGGATTTTCAAATAGATACAGTGAGGTTTTGGATACATGAAGAAAGGCTCATGTCAATACTTAGTAAAAAAAAAAAAAAGCTAGGTACACACTTGTATACAATCTGATGACAACTATACAACAAACAACAAAAAGACAAACCCAGGGACACCTGGCTAGCTCAGTCAGGAGAGCTTGGGCCTCCTGATCTCAGGGTTACGAGTTTGAGCCCCACGTTGGGTGTAGGAATTACTTTAAAAAAGTCTTGAAAAAAAAACAAAACAACAAAAACAAAACGAAGCCCAAACTAGGAGAGAAGATTGAAAAGATTTGCATCTAAAGTGGTAATGGCGGTTGTCCATGAGTCATAGACATCTTTCTATTATTTCTACTATTTCTATTATTTTCAAAACGTTTCTATAACAAACATATTCTTTTACAATTTAATCTATCCCTCCAGACAACCCAGAATTTGTGTGTTAGGAAACTCTCCTGTCTTCGTGAACTGGCCGCAGCACACCTTCTCCCACATTTTAATCTCCTGCCACAATCCTCAGGTTTCACGGAAATCTGGTAGAGGGAAACACAGCCGTGCCACGTGGTGGCTCCCTGACAATGTTCACTGTGTGTGTGTGTGTGTGTGTGTGTGTGTGTGTGTGTCTAGGAAACCGTCAAACCTTGCATTCCCTGCAGATCAAATTCCACTTCAGTGGTTTGTAGCAGTGGGTATCTTGGGATATGTGATTCTCTCTGAGGTAGGTGCGGTAATCACTGCTCGTGTGTAGAGACATAATTGTTGAGGAAATGTAATTAAAAACCAAATCCCCCAAGCTAGCCAAGGGGTTTAGGACAGCACCCCTACCTCCCATGTACCACTTCGGCAGGGGCATCATTTTGACCTGAAGGTGATCAAGTCCCCGTGGGCTTCGGAGAAACTTCTCTCCTCCCTTCCTTACACAGAAGAATATAAATTGGGGGGAGGGTCTTTCCCAGAATAAGGGTTTTTAGCAGAGATAAATTTTATCTGAGTGACCCATCTGTACGGCAGGAAGCCATCTAACTACTAAACATCTCTTCTTACTGGCCCTGAATTGCATTCCCGTTCTCTGAAGTCCCAGACCCTTCTCTTCAGTTCACGACACTTATATCTCATTTTCCCGACTGTCTCTGGAATTCCCATGTCTGTGTGGATTCCCCCCTACAAACACTGTTGAATTTGGTGATCCGCCTCATGTCTATTTAATTCTTCGTCCAGCTGGAAGGGCCTTTGAGGGGACAGGAACTCCAGCTCCCTGATGCTAAAAAACCTCTCCACAAAGATAGGAGAGAAAGAAAAGCAGTTTATTATAGAATAAGCATTCAACCAGAATTCAGTGAGCATCACAAGCAAGCCGAGGGATTGCAAAGACAGAAGGAAACCTCTCCTTTTATACAGTCAAGCAGGTGTTAGTCTAGATAACACCTAGTACTCAGGTAAGAGGAGTTAGCTCTGTTTGTCATGCACAGTCCGTCCTAAATTCACCTGGTAATTAGGATAACCATTAAACCATTAAACTAAATAAGCATAAAGCTCACTGGCTTTATCTAAAGGAGAAACAAACTCCTGTCTTCATGGCAGGAGTGTACAATTTAGTGCTAGGCACCCACTGAAGTTGGAGTTGGTCCTACTTTCCCAGAGCCTGGGGCTCATGTTTACATTTCAAAGAGATGACCCAAAGCAAGCTGAGGGAGCTGGGGTCCATCCTGGGCCTGACCCAGGGACCAGGAAATCCCTGAGGAATTTGCTCCTTTTGATGTGTGGAAGTTGGTGTGGCCTTGAATGTCCACTCTAGATCTAGGGGAGGCAGATTGCAAGATTTCTGTCCCTCCGTCAGAGCTGGAGCCTAAAAGGAGACACGTGCACGTTCCAAAGGGCCCTCTGGGAAGCTGTTTGTAAGCTGCATGCCTAACTGGATTAAAAACATGCAGACGCAGGGGGTTTTCTGTATAACGCGGACCTTGACATGGCCTTAGGAGTTAATGGCCCTCGCAGCTGAAGAGGCCTCGCCTCCATTCAGAAACACCTACTGCTGCTGCCGAGGGACACTGAAACCATCAATGGCCTCGGGGTTGTGGCGGAGAGGCCTGCCCCCTCCGGTCACGTCTCTGAGTCCAATTCTCCGCATTTCCCATTTGAGTCACCAGCAGCTGCTGATTTCTTTTCCCCTGGAGCCCCAGCTGCACCCCCCTTCACTAAGGGTGCATTGATTCCATCTGTGCACTACTGCTCCCCAGATCCTTAGGTCCCTGCTGATGGAAACTCACTGGGCTCCTGCTGCGCATGCGTGCTTGCTCTGCTGATGGAAATCTACTGGGCTCCCGCTGCGCATGCGTGCTCGGCCGAGGCGCTCTAAGCATCCTTGGGAAATTTAGGATCCCTAGGCCATGGCGCAGTGGCTGAGCGCTGTTTCCACCTGGCAGCTGGACCTGCTCAGACATCGAGCCATGTTCCTCTTACCAGCCTCCCATTTTGTTCCTGAATCTAAGCCCGTTTTTCATACCAGGTCAGCATCTTGCCCAACTAAGCCCCTTTGCCTGAGTGACTACATTTATAATCTACCCAGGACTCTACTTGCTCTAAAACCTGGGCTCCCATTTTACAGTTACTCTCTTATCCTTGAAACACCCAGAGTCCGGGTTCCGTTCCTTGGTGCTGAGAGTCCCGACGTGCCTCTGAGCTCTCTGCAGAGGCCTCTTCGCAATTCTCTCCTCATCCCTGGGCCCTCAGGACCCAGCCAGGCATCAGGCTTGTGTCCCCAGTAAGTGTCTTGATGCCTCCTGGACATTGCATCCCTTGGATTGGATCTGGACTCCTAACCCCTAGTCACTCAGCATCTGCTTCACCCGGAAGGGTTGCTGTAGCCTGTCCGGAATCTACTTCTCCTTCTTTGTTTTTTCCATTCCGTTGGTCCTTCCATTTATCCCTTCCCAGTGCGGACACTGACTGAGCTTGGCAGTGGAAATAGAGGTGTTGTGTTAAAAGCTAATGGTCATAACAATGAATTCTGGAACACTGAAAAGAAATAATAAAATAAAATAAAATAAAATAAAATAAAATAAAAAGTTAATGGTCTGTTTCAAGAAGAAATGTAACCCTGAAGCCCTGGTTAAAACTTGGGTAGTATCTTCCTTTAGAATCAATATAACTAGTGTTCTGACTAACAATTGTACTTTTAAGAAATGTACTCATTACCCAAATAATATCCATTCATTGTACAATTAGAAATTATGCTTAGAGGAACAGAAACATTCACTTATGACCTCAGCTAGGCTCAGTGGTTTCCAGTGTTGCTTGTTCATCATCATACAGAGATATTTTTAAGAATACAGATTTCTGGTCTCTAATCCAGAACTGCTCAGTCAGTTTCCATGTGTAAGGCCTAAGAATTGGTGTTTTAATTTTTTTAAAAGATTTTTATTTATTTGAGAGAGAGAACACAAGTGGGGGAAAGGGGCAGAGGGAGAGGGAGAGGGAGAAGCAGGATCCCCATTGAGCAGGGAGCCCGACACAGGGCTCCATCCCAGAGCCCTGGGATCATGAACTGAGCCAAAGGCAGATGCTTAACTGACTGAGCCACCCGGGCATCCCGAGAATCTATGTTGTAAAAATTTCTGATGTAGCAAATTCACTAATTTGAAACCACAAATCTAGATAGAGCCACTGTCAATGTTTGGCAGAGTCTACCATGTTACCTGTTTGCAGATAATTGTATTTGTTTATTTTTATAAAAATTTAGGATAATATGTATTACTCATGACAGAACCCCAACCCTAATTACTTTAAACAAAAAAGAGTTTATTGACTCATAAACTGAGAAGTCCAAGGCTGGTTTTGACTTCAAGAGTATTCAAGCCATGGTGTCTGATGTCTTTCCCACCTTTACCTTCATTTGGAAGTTAAGGCCCTCCTCTCCTTTAGCAACTCCAGGAAGAAAAGTTCCAGGAATGGTCCTCATTAGCCTGCCTTTCATGTTGTGCCAAGGAATTCAGGTACTTAGATTTGATCAGATTCACTTCTTTGACCTACATGGGTTGGAGTCAGCACCACTTAAAACAAGAGCAGTTGTTTCTCTGTGAGAAGGGGAAGTTCTCTCAGCAGAAGGAGGGGAAGGACATTTGCTGATCAGACGAAACCCACAGATATCAACACACGCTGCACAGATGGCTCTGCTTCCCACTATTTTCACTTAACATTGTATACTCATCACATTTCATGTCATCAAGTATTTTTTGAAAATCTATTATTTTATTGTCCCATAATGTTCTACTTTATAGGGACACAGTATTAATTATCTATTGCTGCATTACAAATTACCTCAAAATTTAGCAGCTTAAAACAAACAAAAACAAACAAACAAAATATTATCTCACAGTTTCTGAGGGTTAGCAATCTCAGAGTGTCTCAGTTAGGTAGTTCTGGCCCAGGGTCCACCAGGAGGTTGCGTTCAAGCTGTCCACTGGAGCTAGTCTTTGAAGGCTTGACTGGGGCTAGAAGAGCCTCTTCCAAGCTCACTCACATGGCTGTTGGCTAGGGGCTTGGGATCCTCATCCAGTAGACCTCTCCACAGGGCTGATAATAACATGGCTTCCCTCAAGTGAGAGATCCATGAAAGAAGACTAGAAGTTGGTGGGATGGATGTGGGGGCATGTAGGGGAGCGGGGAAGGGCAATAGGGAGGGAGAAAAGAAAATTGTGGGCACCTGGGTGGCTCAGTGGGTTGGGCCTCTGCCTTTGGCTCGGATCATGATCTCAGGGTCCTGGGATCGAGTCCCGCATCAGGCTGTCTCCTCGGCGGGGAGCCTGCTTCCCCCCGACCTGTCTCTCTGCCTCTCTGCCTACTTGTGATCTCTGTCTGTCAAATAAATAAATAAAATCTTTTTAAAAAATTGCAATTTTTTAAAATAACTTAACCTTGGACATGAAATATCACATTTGCTTTATTCTGTTGGTCACACAGACCCACCCTGGGACAATGTGGAGGGGCTACACAAAGCTGTGAGTACCAGGAGGTGAAGATCACTGGGGGCCATCTTGGAGGCTGCCAACCACAGACACCATTTCTTTGTTGTCCAATAATTACGTCAGTTCCAGTTTGTCAAGAGTTACATTAATACTATAATGAGCACCTATCAGAGCAAGCATTATGTTTAAAATGGGGAGAATATTTTATTTTTTTTTAAAGGAATTAGAAGAAATTGTTGAGACCCCCGATGATCAACACAAACAAAATTATGTCTTGGCCAAAAGAGGAGATTCTCTATTGTTCTAAAGAGAACTTGTGAATCTGTTGAGCTTACACAATGCAGATGTAGTTATATAAGTGGTTCATTCTGTGGTAAAGCTTCTGGGCTACCATCATGTCCTCTCAGCCCACCTCTGATTTCAGGGGTAGCTGTGATGGGCAGGTATGACTCATTTTTGGCTCTGGCCTTGTGTCTTTCCATGTTCTACCCCAGGCTTTCTCCTATGCCCCAGAGCTTGTCTGGCTCCTGCTGAGTGCAGCTCAGAAGTGCTAAAGAGTTAAAGTCCCGGGACAACGCTTGGGGAATCTTACCGTAGTATCTATTCCACCTTCTATCTTTCAGGAGAACCACTGAAGGGAAAACTCTGCCTGCTGCTCAGGAGTCCCAGAAGAACTGAGCCTCAGTGGTCAATGGCAAGGACCTCAATAACACACCTTTATGTGAGCTCCCCCACCTTTCCGATCTCACCACACCTGCTCACTCCTGCTTCCCGGGGTAACCTCTCCAGTAAACTCCTGCCCCAAGTGCTTCACTCCGGGCCTGCTTTCAAGGGAATACTAAATAAATCAGCATGGTTTTAGAATTACATAGCAATCATCCTGTTGAATTAAACTGTGACGTCCCAGAAAAGACCCAAGATTGTTTGCTGTCCTATGAAGTACATAGGACATGGTATATATACCCTGTCTTATTGTACTTTTGGGTAAAAGAAACATCATTTCCTTATTTCCTTTACTAAACACTTTACAACGGTCTACATTAATAGCTGCTAATAGAAACCACTGCTTCCCAGATAGTTTTCTAGGCTATGTATTTCACATTATCACAACAGTGTCTCCTCCACAAAAAAGAGAGTGGTTAAGATCCGCCATCTGTGGCATCTTCTCTCCTGGGAAATCAAGGCTTCTAGCCCCTTCAGCCGTCAAGGCCAGGAAGGAACGGGGTATCTCCATTTAAGCAGGACGGCTTACACTGACTGTACCATCATGGGCCAAGATATGGAACAAACCAAAGCTACTATTCAGGGCAACTTCCAGCTGTGTGATGTGTCAATCCTAACGAAGTACAAAAAACAGGCTGAGGTCCTGTGAGTTGGCCATAGACCAACCCCCAGCATTTTATGCAGAATTTATTGCTGGGGACGTGGCTTCAAGTCGAGTCTGAATTACCCTGGGTTTATGAGAGGAAGGGAAGTAAGGCATCTGCTCCATCAACGCCCTTTGTCCTCTCTGTACAAGTTCTTACAAATTATGTGTATGCCTTACTTTATGTGATAGGATTTGCACAGAACTTTTCCATTTAAAATTCTATCACTGTTTAAGATAACTATACTTCACTCTAAACGCATCAAGTTATATATGTTAATTATGTCCAGCTTTGTGTACGAATTTTTTTGAAAATAAAAACACCATAAAAATGGAGGAGGAAGGTGTTTTTACTCATGAAGAGATGGGATAGCTTTAGATTTAGATGTTACTCTCATTAAAATTTTTAACATTCAAAAAGGATGCTAGCCAGTCTTTGGTCCATCTGTCCAGTAAAATGTTTGTGTCAGAACTTAACTGAAAACACATTCTCGAGGGACTTGGCAGAAGTAGAGCTATAAACTTGCTGTGACTCAATATGTATTAAAAAGTTAAGGGGCGCCTGGATGGCTCAGTGGGTTAAGACTGCCTTTGGCTCAGGTCATGATCTCAGGGTCCCCGGATTGAGCCCCATATCGGGCTCTCTGCTCAGTGGGGAGCCTGCTTCCCCCTCCCACTCTCTCTCTGCCTGCCTCTCTGCCTACTTGTGATCTCTCTCTCTGTCAAATAAGTAAACAAAATCTTAAAAAAAAAAAGTTAAGATGAATGTATAAGAAAACACTAGTATTTAAACACCAAATATTTTAGTCAAGTAAAAAATACTTTTATCACGTAAGGAACCTGTCTGATTTATGTTTGGATTTTTCACATATTAGATTTTCTGCTGGATCACAAATTTTCTGCATTACTGAAATGAATTGACATAATTTTAGCTAAAGCAAAACAACACAAAACAAAACAAACAAACAAACAAAAAAAACCCCAAAACCCCACCAAACAAAAAACCTTGGGAGTCTAGTAAATGTTTGTCCCATTAGGGTAAACAAATGAAGGTAAGAGTTTTTTGTGGGTTTTTTTTTGTTGTTGTTTTTGTTTTTGTTTTTTGAGATACAATTTTTTTAGAGCCCCCATGACTAGTTTATATTTTCAATTACATATATTAATACAGTTGGCATATTTTTCCTTGCAAAAATACAGCTAACTTGAACATATGGAACACTTATACCACAGCATGGACTAAAAAATTCAAATAGATGTCATTGGAATACCAAGAAATGACATGTTTGTTTAAGCATAGTAAAATTCAACATAATCACTTTAGCCTAATTTATATATATCTAATTCTGGATGACCAGGGCCCTCAGCTTGATTTGTACCAACTGACCCACATTATAATGTGTTTTTCATGTTTGACATCTAATGATTCTAGATGTGGGTTATCCTGGAGAAGAGCAAAGTATCTGGGCAAATAGTCTCTCTTCTTTCTTAATGTTCTCTTCTTTCTCATTGAAGACTAAACACTGAATTCACAATATTTTTTAAAAGATTTATTTATTTATTTTAGGGAGCGAGCATGACTGGGGGAGGGGCAGAGGGTGAGGTAGAGAGAGAATCCTAAGCAGACTCCATACTCAGTGTGGAGCCTGATGCAGGGATTGAGCCAAGGACCAAGAGATCGTGACCTGAGCTGGAACCAAGAGGCAGATGCTTCACTGACTGAGAGACCTAGGTGTCCCTGAATTCACAGTTTTTATAATGAAGTCACATTATCTTTTTCTAGGTTAACACTCAGATTTTTGAGTAGTTGGTTTTGGTCCTTAAAACAAAATTTTTGAGTCTTTTTCCCTTCTAGTCCTCCCTTAAGAAAACATCCAAAAGAGTTCATTTTGCATTTTGGATAGTAAATTTAGGATTATAAACATTCAAAAACAATGTGTGAATGTGTATCTTGGTCAATAGAGCAGCAGCTGGAATTCCCGCATAAAATCTGTCAGTGGGGCCCAGACCATTTGTTTCAGCAGCTTTTGTTTTGTTTTGTTAACTCTCTGGCTGCTGACCAAGGGTCAGTTGCTAGAATCTGATATTGAATGATTTTTCAGGGTTATTTTTCTTCCTCTTGTCTCTCTCTCTCTCTCTTTTTTAAATTTTGGAGTCATTGTATGAAGATGATTAGATCCATACTGTCCCAGCAAGGATGCTGCCTCCCAAGGATTCTGTTTCCACCCCAAGGACAACTTTGCTGCTCTTTGCCTGTCACTTCCTATGCTCCATCTACAGGACCCCGAGTCCCTGTTTAGCCGGTCAAATGCTTGAGAGAGAACTTAATAGAACAGCCAAGAGGAATGTGAAGGTCTGACCTCTCTGGTCTCTGATCTGGACCTCCATGTACTCTTGAGTTTAGCAGGCTGCAGAATTACCAAAGACGAGAAACTTCTTGGCCTTGGCCTTCTCCTTGGAAAGGTCCTCTTTCCCATGTTCCAGGACTCTCAAGCTATCTCCACCATCCTGAAGTGCAATGATTGAACATAGCTTGATTAATGATCACCGCCAGCAGCACTGAGTACCTGTGTTGTTGGGGGGCACACACTAGCGAAATGCTACCTCATTTCATCCTCAAGTAATCGATGCAGTTATTACTGTAATTTATGGGGAATGAGGTCATCTACACAACTCTCCAGGTAGAACTTCTTTCTAAAGCCTGTGTCCCATGCCCATGGGCTGCTTTCTGAATGCCCAAGTAAAAGTAAAATTACCATTTATTGAAGGTAAAGTCCCAAACATTAAACCAATAAATAAATAAAAGTAAATAAAGTCCCAGGCATTGTAACAGCAGCCTGAGATAGGTTATCTAACTCAGCTTATTCCTTCCTACCCCATCAGTCAGCTAGCCTTACACCATGTGCTTATGAGAAAGTTCTCTTGCTCAGAGAGTTTGAGTTGCCCAATTACCCAGCCAGTAAAAGAGAAAATATTCAAACCCAGTTTTCCCGATTGCAAGAAAAACATTGCCTTTCCAAGGCTACTAATTACAACCTTCCTTTCTTCACTAAAAATTAATAAATGAATTCAAATCATATTCAGTGTGCAATGGCGCCCTCTAATAGAATATTTAAAGTCGTGATTGTCTTAAAAGAACGACATGTTGACTGAACCCTACTTCACAGTGACCTCGTGTCCTGTCTCCCACATGCCCCAACCTGGTAGGTATCAGCTGGCTTTTAGGAAGGAAGCAACGAGCTGAAGCAGGTCATCCCAGTGAGGCTGCTGTGTTTGTTGGGTCATGTTATGTTTCCCTCCATGGTGTGAGCAACAGATGGCCTCAAATTATGGAATACTTCAAAGATTTTCCTGTTTTCCCATTACTGTTTTCATGTGGAATTTTAACATATGTGATTGCTAACTTGAGAAGAATTCTATCTTTTCCTTTCTTCTCTCTTCTTGAGGAACATACAAAAGATCAAGTTTCCTATTGGGTTCCCCCAACAGATTCAAAGCCTACCTTCCTCTGCACTCTGGGCAATGCAGCACCCTGTGATTGCTGAACAATTTCTTTTTTCCCTTAAATAATCGGCGTTGCAAAGGAAGGTAATTAACCCCGAGTGGAACCTCTAATTGGTGGGTTTCTTGCTGGGGCAGTTCTCTGATTCCTCAGAAATCACATACTGGGTGGGCATCTATGCATCTATGCATCTACACTCAGGAGTAGAGTGAGTACTGGTGGAAGGAAGAGGGGGAGAGCCCACAAGCTCTCCAGGGGCGGAGGAGCTGACAAATCCAGGGATGCTGAGACCCCACCCCTATTCAGTTATCTTCTGGATTATACATGAGACAGGCGGCCCGGGCCCTGAGGGGTCTCAAAGTAATGGCTTGGTCGTCTCCTCACCAAGACTGCTTTTCCTGGATTGACTCCTGGTTTCTTTCTTCTTCTTCTTCTTCTTCTTCTTTTTTTTTTTTTAAGATGTTATTTATTTATTTGACAGAGAGAGAGAGAGAGAGATCACAAGTAGGCAGAGAGGCAGGCAGAGAGAGGGGGAAAGCAGGCTCCCTGCTGAGCAGAGAGCCCGATGCGGGGCTCGATCCCCGGACCCTGAGATCATGACCTGAGCCAAAGGCAGAGGCTTAACACACTGAGCCACCCAGATGCCCCTGACTCCTGGTTTCTGACCCCAGGATAGACTAAGACCCATCTACTTCCGGTTTTCAGCTTGACCCTGGGCTCTTCTTCCTTTCTGACCTCTGTGGCCTGAGGAAGAGGAAGCACAGAATGAGGAAAGGTGACTCCCCAGAGGAAACAGAAGCTGGGCTGAGTCCAAAGGCTTAAGTAAAGCTGAGCACTCCTCACTGGAGTGGAGAGGGGACATCCTGAGGGTAGATTCTGGATCTTAAAGGTTTGAGAATCTGGGGTAGAGGTAAAAGATACAGGAGGAAAAAGGCATTCTAGCAGACTGATAGGATCTGGTAAAAGAGGTTGCAGCGTTATGATCAGCTGACCTGTGTCCCAGACCCAGTGAAGCAGGTGAAGAGGGTGACATTTCTGCCCACACACAGGTCTACGAGGGCACCCTCAAGTCGGATGAGAGGTTTTTTTATTAAAATTTAATACCAAGTTACTAACTTTAGATTTGTTGATCTCCCAATTCATACAATACTCCAATTTTCTAAGTTGTTTTTGCTGTTTATTTATTTTTGGGCACCTTTTCACATGGGTAGGGAGAAAGGGCGTGAACACATCGCAGCCCCTTCCTCCCCCCAATACAGGCATATTTATTCTTGATAAACCACTGATACCAACTCAAGTGGGCATAGATGACCAGCGTTTGGTCAAATCTCTGAAGCTGAGTTTTCTTCTTTGTGGCTGTGGAAGAAAATAACTGCCTTGTCTTTTTTTATAGGATGCTGTGAGAATTAAATGGGTTAATAAATTTAAAATTAAAGATTTTATCTATTTATTTGACAGACAGAGATCACAAGTAGGCAGAAGCAGGCAGAGAGGTGGGGAAAGCAAGCTCCCCGCTGAGCAGAGAGCCTGATGCGGGGCTTGATCCCAGGACCCTAGGATCATGACCTGAGCCGAAGGCAGAGGCTTTAACCCCTGAGCCACCAAGGCGCCCCGGGTTAATCAATTTTTGTTCATTTTTTTTTTCAACAGATATATTTCAGAAGCTTATCTTATGCCCACCCTCCTCCAAACTTTGGGGTTCTCAGTGAGTGTGATAGATAAGGACCCTGATATCAAGGCACTTACTGAGTATAGTGCGCCAGTGGCTTCCAATGTTTCATAAAACATTTAAAAATTAATTAATTAATTAAAAATCTCTCTCTCTCTTTTAAAGACTTTATTTATTTTAGAGAGAGAGAGAGAGAGACAGCACAAGTGGGTGTGGCAGAAAGAGAAAGAGAGAGTGGGGAGGGGCAGAGGGAGAAGGGGAGAGAGAATCTCAAGCAGACTCCAGTCCGAGCAGGGAGCCCCATGTGGGGCTTGATCCCAGGACCCTGAGATCATGACCTGAGCCGAAACCAACAGTCTGACGCTTAACTGACTGCACCACCCACAGGCCCTTATAAAATATTTCTTTAAAATTGGGTAACTGTTTGGTGGTGGGATGACTTGTTTGTAGTCATCTTCCCTGGAAGTCACTCTGTAAAATAAGTAAAAAGGAAGTGGCAGCAGAAGCTCAAGTTCTGCCTGCTTATCCCCGCCCGTTTCCCAGGGAAATCTGGGACTGCTGTTTGAGAACTACCTCCGGAAGTTTCTTCACACGTGCAAGAGGTGCAGACTGGGACACACTGACTCTCTGACTGGCAAACACGGCCGTGTGGACGCCGCTGGAGCCCTCCCAGGCCCTCCAGGCCGGCCGGAGCCCCAGCCTTGCTGCGGGAAGGGTCCGCCACTCGCAGCTCATCGCTGACCCTGATCCAGAACTTTGTCCTTGGCTTTGGGGAACCTACTTATCCCGAGAATCTAAGGGACACCTCCTTCCTTGGACTCTGGCGCTCCTCCTGCTTCAGAGCGCTTCGCGGGACGCGGCTGAGACTGCCTTCAGCCGAGCCCTCAGCCCTCCTGCCCTCCTCCCTGCCTGCGCTGCTTCCTCGCCTCATTCCCCTTTCCCAGAGGAACACTCTCTCCACGAATCCCTCACAGGAATTCCCATCGCAGGCTGTGCTGCCACGGAGCCGCACTGACCCCTGTGTCTGATTTGTTCCACACGATTAATATGTGGCACGAAGGTGTCCAAGCCCCAGGCTCACGGAGCACCAAAGGAACAGTGCGGAGGACGGCAGGTGACCAAGGTCCCACAGTCCTGTCCTTGCCGGGGGTGGGGTGGGGGGACACAAAATGATGCCATCTCCAAGTCACCACACCCCCGTTAGGTCAGATAAGCAGGCATTCCGAAATTAGTCCATCTGTCCAGTCTGACTTGAGCTTTAGTGAGAGACAGGGAGAGCTATCAGCGCCTGGAGGTACTTAGCCGGTTCCTGGTTGTGTCACTCCTGCAGAGCGAGCATTCATCTCAGCCCGGCTCTTCACAGTTCAGAAAATGTTTACTGAGGAATCTTAGTATTGCAATTTAACGGTGACTTTCCATTGGCCCTTATCTGACCTGATGGGGGTGTGGTGACTTGGAGATGGCATCATTTTGTCTCCCCCCCCCAACTCCCCCAACCCCTAGCAAGGACAGGATAGGACTCTTGTGGGACTGAACAATACATGAGTTGCAAAGCCCTTGAAAAATTTACCATTTCTGTTAAAAAATTTTTTTCACTTGGATAATTTTATAATCTTTTGGACACCTTATATTTTAGTTCCATGGGCAAGGCAGAAACTTATAAAAAATAATGATTTCATCTGTCGTGAGTCATTTATTTTAAAGTAATTTTAAGAAAGACTGCCTGTGGGTGGGCTTTTGTCTGAAATGAATGTTATTTGTGTTACAGGAGAAACCATGGTGGTGTCCTGGGTCACTTGTGCCTTCTTGGCCCTGCAGGCTAGGGAACGTGATTGCAGAGTAGGCAGGGAGGTCTGAGACACAGCGTTAGCTGAGGCTGGGAGTCCCTCTTGATCTGGTTTTTCTGCGATATCTTGGGGAGAAAGTATGAATGTGTGATGTGTATGTGAGTGTGTATATATCTGTGAGAGTGTGTCTGTGTATCTAAGTGTATGTAAGTGAGTGTATATCTGTGTGAGTGTGTGCAGGTGTATGGAAAGAGCTGGAACCATCAAAATCCGGGGGGACTGTGGAGTCCTCCAGCCTCAAAAGTTTTCTCTGGTGGTGTAGAGGGTTGTTTCTTCAGACCAGAAGTAAGCATCCTGGCTGTGTGTGTCTGTGTGTGTCAGGGGAGGGGGTTTGGGGAGGAGGTGAACACATAAGTTCGCAGAGTAGAAAGCTGGAGTTCAAGATGAAGTCTGCTTTTCAAGTGCCATGCTCTTGGGAAGACTTTGGCCTCTAAGACAGCTTTCATCCCTAAGCTGTTACCTGTGTATTATCCTGAACTATATCATGTCGAAGAAAATTCTATGCATTTGTATAAATATTTATGTGCATCCTTATTGGTCGGGCCCATCATAAAACACACGAAAGGGAATTTGTGAAAAGGGCTGAGTGAACAGAGTTTTAATGCGGAGTGTTTATAAAGGCAGGGGTGTGATAAAAGGAAACTGACTTAGTGAGGATGGTGGCCCGAGGAGATGCTGCCCGATGGCCCTTGTAGACTTCAGCAGAGGCTTTGATCTCTGCTTCTTCCTTCCTTCCATCTCCTGCCAACGTTCTCCACTGGTGGGGACCAACCTGAACCTGAAGGTGAGGAACCCCAGTGATGCAGGCCCGGAGAAGGGTGGAGGAGGGTGGGGAGAGGTAGGCAGGAAACGAGGGGCAGCTGGGCAATGTCCATGCCTGCACCACGACGTGCCAGGCTCTGTGCAAGACGCTGTGGGTACGCGGTGGGCTAGCTGCAGCCCCTTTCTAGAACAACACAAGTCAGTAACTCTGGGAAAGTGTGATGAAGACTAGAGTCAGCTTAGAATCATGGTCTTTCACGGTCTAGATAGTGGCTGTCTTAGGACAGAGCAAATGACGGCTCAGAATCAATCTTGAAATTGGAATCCTTACACACAATACGGCTTTTATGCAGCAAGGGCCTTTGAGCCAAAAACCTGATGTTGATATGCAGCATGTTTTGTCTCTTTCTCTGACATGATCCTGTCTGAGAAGTGTAGGCCCTGGCCCTTAGCTAGTTGGCAACCTGGTCTCCTTGTCAGTATAAGTTGTCTTGCTAATAACATTAAAAACTGTCTGCAGGGTGCCTGGGTGGCTCGGTGGGTTGAGTGTCTGACTCTTGATTTTGGCTCAGATCGTGATCTCAGGGTAGAGGGATGGATGCTGTGTCTGGCTCCGTGCTGGGTGTGGAGCCTGCTTAAGATGCTCTCTCCTTCTCCCTCTGCCCCTTTCTCGCCACACCCTGCACACACACTCACTCTCTCAAAAACAAAGATTCCTCAGTAAAGAAGTAAAAGGTGTCTGCAGTAACACAGTAGAAAGGAGGAGGGACCCACGCCCACTCCAAGCCCACACCGTGTGCTGAGCCAGCTTACAGTGTCCTGTCATCTCACTCGGGGGACAACTGGCCACTTAGGACACATGACAAAACATGCAACAGGAGAGTACATGATGTGTACATGACATTACACAACTTAGGAAACCTGTCACAGCTCTGTGGGCCAACAGGGTAAACATCATGTGCGCCTGGGTGTGTGCACGCATGTGATTTTAAATACTGAAAACAGGCAAATTATGAGGACTGTATAGGTCCACTGTGGCCTTAGATGACTCCCTTCTCATCCCAGCACATCTCTGTTGCGATGAGAGTAGAAGTGGAGGTGGGTGCGTGTGTCAACCCAAGCTGGCCATGGCAGGTCGCCCGAGCACCGATGACCCTCTTTGTGCAGCAGCTGACTGTGGAAGGCAGCCCCCAGGAAGCTGGAAGTTTTGCTGGTGGCTCTCTGACCCCTGGGGAGAGCGCCCGCAAGAGGGGACGAGACATCTCATCTTAAATGCTGTGTATGGGTCGATCTCAAATTGAAATGCTACTTGGATTGTTAGGAAACATTCAAATATATTTTTCATGAAGTAAAAACGTGAAAATAATAGTTTTTGGTCAGAAAACACTTGCGGGTCTTTATAAGGGTCGGCAAATGCGGCTAAGCCTCCGATTTATCTGATTGAAGACTCCATGATTCTGACTTGATTTTTCCAAGAATTTGAAAAGAAATCACTTCATTGAGATAGAAAGGAAGTGGTTAATCGACCCGCTCTCAGAACAAGTCTTCAAGGGAAAGGGAGAGGAGGCGCTAAGGCATAGACTGGCAATACTCCCCCCGTCGGAGTCCCTGGGAAGGCCGAGAGGTTTGAACCGACCCTGTGGGTTCCCTTGGCCATGCAAAACCTGACAGAGATGGCATTTACAAGTTCCTTTCTGAAAAGTAAGTAATACAAAAAGATCAGAAAGATCTGTTTGAACACAGTCTGACTTTGTCTTTAGAAGCTGCTGTGTTTTCATTCACCTGAGACACTTTCCAGAGGGGCGCTGTCGAGGCATACCATAGAAGGTTCCTCTGGCAGAGATGGAGGGGACAGCGGCCCCACAGTCAGCAAACAACACATCGACATACACGTTGCTGAACAAACAAGTAAGCCTACGCAGGAGGATGAAGGGCAGCTGTCCCACCAGGCGCTGGGCTGCTTGGTGGGGGCAGAGCTGGTGCTCCTTGTTATCAGGGACGGAGAAGAGGGAGGCACCATGTGCCTGAGGAAACAGTCCTGAGCGGACTGTACTCCGTCTGTGGACATTCCTTAGGGAGTAATCAGAGTCAGCATGCTGATAGCAAGGCTTGCTGATGTTCTTTTCATGACTGTGGGACTGGTACATTTTTTTTTAAATCAGAGGTTTAAAGTACCAGTATTATTAATGGAAAAACTGGATAGAAGAATGTGGTTTGGACTAAATGCCAAGACCCAGTTTCCTTCTCTTTTCTCCTTTGCATTGTGTTAACCCATTTAGCCTTCAAGAGTTGAAAAAGAGCCCGGGGAAACGTAGCTGGGGCTGTCAGAGAGGGAGGAGGGCAGGGCACTCCTGCCTCTGGGCCCCAGCAGGTGGGGGTGGGGAATGAAGACGGGCAGGGAGCAGCAGCGGGGCACCTGTGTCTTCCTGCCCATGGTTTTTTCTTTTTTCTTTTCGTTTCTTCCTTTTTTTTTTTTTTTGGCTCAGTTGTCCCACCACTAGGATGGGGGAATGAACATCCTCCTCCTTTCCTGTTTGTTTCTGTTTGTATCAGCCACACACACCACTGTACAATGTTGGCGTGTTCTTTGGGCAGGTTACTCAATTTTCGGGTTCCCTGTCTGTAAAAAGGAAATAACTCTAGTCCTTAAGCATTCTGAGCGTTCCTTGAGATAGTCCAGTGAAAGCACCTAGAACTGTGTCTAGCAACAGCAGGTTCTCAGCAAAGACTGATGAAATCACCGCTCTTCTGCTTTGGATTCCCCCAGGTCCTTTGATTACTGACTTGGGGTGAGGGAGGCCATGGGTATAAGCAGCTAACTGGGAAGCGGAGAAAAAGAATTTGTCAACAGAATCCTGTTCTTTCTGAAATTCCTGGATATGGTGAGGTCAGTGGCAGCGACTGGTTTTATTTACTCATTGGAGAGAGAGAGAGCACAAGCAGGGGGAGTAGCTGGGGGAGAGGGAGAAGTAGGCTTCCTGCTGAGCAGGGAGCCCGACTTTGGGCTCGATCCCAGGACCTGGAGATCATGACCTGAGTCAAAAGCAGATGCTTAACCATCTGAGCCAGCCAGGTGCCACCCAATGTGAAAAGCTTATTATTAAAATAACCATGGCGGGCGCCTGAGTGGCTCAGTGGGTTGAAGCCTCTGCCTTTGGCTCAGGTCGTGATCCCGGGGTCCTGGGATCAAGTCCCGAATCAAGTTCTCTGCTTGGTGGGGAGCCTGCTTCCTCCTCTCTCTCTGCCTGCTTCTCTGCCTACTTGTGATCTCTGTCAAATAAATAAATAAAATCTTTTAAAAAAAATACCCATGGCATTTCACAGCAATAATGTTTTGTTTTGCCTTAAGATTTTCCCATTAAAGTACAAATATGGGAATGTAATATATTTTGTGATTAAAAAGCATAATGACATTTGCGGAAGTCAGAAACACATGGAAATGAGTAGATTTAACCATTTACTCAGTATTGAACATGTGCCTACTGTGTGCTTGGAGATGGGCTGGATGCCAGAGGTACTGGTAGTATTTCTGATTGGTAGTTTGTGAAGGACTTGTTTACTAGGATGGAGACGTTTTATTTTTATTATATTGTTATGATTATGATTATTTTATATAATCTGTACACCTAATGTGGGGCTCGAACTCATGACCCTGAGATCAAGAGTCGCATGCTGTACTGATGGAACCAACCAGGCTCCCCTAGGATAGAGATGTTTTATTTATTTATTTATTTATTTATTTAAAGATTTATTTATTTATTTACTTGACAGGCAGAGATCACAAGTAGGCAGAGAGGCAGGCAGAGAGAGAGAAGAAGGGAAGCAGGCTCCCTGCTGAGCAGAGAGCCCGATATGGGGCTCGATCCCAGGACCCTGAGATCATGACCTGAGCTGAAGGCAGCGGCCTAACCCACTGAGCCACCCAGGCACCCGGATAGAGATGTTTTAGATCTAAATGAGAAACTTCTACTTTCTGGCATGTCTCCTCCCTAGTTTTTATTCCTCAGTCACACCCAGGAAGGACAAGGAAAGAATGCCAAACTGTAAGTGTCTGGACTCAGCCTCTGAGGCCCTGTAAGTGGGAACAACCCCCTGGTGGAGAGGCCCTGGGCTGGGTGGGGGAAGGACAGGGAACCTTATGCACTCCAGAAGGGTGGGTGGGAGAGGACTGTTTACTCATTTATGGTAAGATAGTAAACAGGAGGACTTAAAGGGAGCTTGGGATTCCTTGGAGTGGGGGCCTGTTAGAAGCTCTTGATGTCTAACAATGTTCATTCTGTACTCAAACAAGCAAAAGCAGGATGATTTCTCCCACCGATCCATATATGATCATTGGAATTCTTTCAGCTCTTTCAGTAAGATGAAGATTCTGAGTAATGGGGGTGAGTGTCTGAAGCAGAATTTTAAAATATTATGTGAGCAAATTCCATATTTATAGGAAGATAGAAAATCACCTTGGTGAAGACATTTGTTTCACTTTTATGAATGAGATCACTTGAATGGCCTCCTCATAATGAGAGTAGAATGCACTGATATCCCAGGAGGGGGATCTGAACTTTTGGTGTGACGAAGAGAGCCCTTTCCTTGGCTGGAACTTGCAGAGTTCTGGAGAAGGGGAGACCAGTTGCACAGAGATCGGGCCTCCTTACAAGAAAGGAATGGGACTGACCAACACTGCCTCCCTGTGAGGTAGGTGAAGGAAACCCGAAGGAGACTCTCTGTTGGACTCGTGGACACCCTGGGAGATCTCACCAGGAGGACAGAGGATTCTAGGCTCAATGCAGGGGTCTAAGGGTTTGGGTTCAGGGCTGGTTTCAGAACAGTGTGTGTTGAAGGCAGGAACCCATCTAAGCAACATACCCTGGCAGGGTTTCAAGCCTTGGCAGAACAAACTGGCTGGGCACCAGAGGGTGGACTTGTGCCCACGAGATGGAAAAGCTGGGACGGGGAACTCTTGTTCAGAGCAGGGACAAGCAATCATTGGGTGGAACAGGACCAAGCAGGTGGTGGTGCTAGTGGACTCTTGGAGTTCTTGTTCTCTCTCTCCTCATTTACTTCTTGGAAGCTCCCTGTGCTCCTGGATGGGGGTTGGGGCAGGGTGTACTGTGGGAGGGGGACGACACAGTGCTTGACAGGACGTTCTGCACATGAAGGACATATGGGACATATGAAGTAAAATAAAATAAAATGAAAAAATTGGGAAGGAAGGGAGGGAGGGAGAAAGAGAGGGAGAGAGACGGAGGAAGAAAGAAATGAAGGAAGGAAGGAGGAAAGAAGGAAGAAAGAAAGTTCTCACCATATTTTTATCTGGAATAGTCTACAGGAGGTTGAATGGGATGCACACGCAGTAAAAGAGTACAGCATCGCCGCTGTGGTGAAACTGACAATTGGACGGGCTGCCTTTACACAAATTGATACACGGTGTGTCTGCATGATCACAGCTATAAAGACAGATGACAGCAGCTATAAAGACAGATGACAGCTGGAGCCGAGCCCAGCTGATCACTACGATCACAGACCACAAACGTGCCCCTTGCCAGCTTTGCCTACGTGCTGGGCACATCACCCTTCCTGCTTGTCTTTCTCTATCACTACGTGACTGTCAACAACGCCAAGAAGCTGGGATGAAAGGGGTGTTTTCTGGGCCGCAGGGCTGCAGGGTGTGGTCTGTGGCAAGATGGAGGGGGGCCTTTCACGCTTCACTTCATCGGTCCACACATCACAACATACGGAGCAATTACACCTGGACTTTTCCAGGAAATAAACAACTTTGACTTCCTTAAAGTCCTACCTCCAGGTAGGGTCCGGAATAGGGGCTGCTTTCTTTTCCACTCCCCTCCTCAATATACAAATATAGATCTATTTTCCTGTGGCTCCTCCTCCAGGGAATGACAATTACTCCAACTGTGTCTTTCCCCACCCCCAGCGAGTAGAATATCAGAGCATATCAGGTGGGCAGCTCCTCAGGGCCTCAGCCCAATCGCACCAGAGTTCATCTTCTCAAACACCAGGTACCACCTACGTCATCTCAAATACCTGAACTTCTACCCGGGAGAACACCCCTCTGCTGTTTAAGTGCAAAGTGACACTTATTACAGAATAATGTTTCCCCAAATGGTCTTCCGATTTCCCTCAGCTTTCCAGGTTCTTTGGAAACCGTCTGGAAACCAGGTTCTCACAACCGTCTGCCCCAATCTAAGCGGGAAGCAAACAGAGTCCCACTGCCAATGTTACACAACAGGGAGCTTAAAGTCTTGTAAGAAAAACAAAACATGTACAGGTCTGACCTAATGATGTACACATAACAGTACAACACTATGTGTTACAGGGTTTTCTTCTTTACATTGTGCTTTTGTATATGCACCTAATTGGATTATCTAACTTCCTTGTAACATGCTTACTATTAGTGCCTAAGGATTACACATTACCCTTAATTTGGTCGTAACATATAATGTGTGTATATCACAATGGACGCTGCGGTTAGCTGCCCTTCTTCCGGTAACCACTCCATGATTCATAATCGTTTTCGCAGCTCCTCATGGAGTTTTTGGCACAGGGTTTCTCACCTGGGAGCTATTTTGCCCCCAGTGCAGGGATGGTTGGCAGTGTCTGGAGACATTTTCAGTAGCTGCCATGGGATAGAGGTGGTTCTGACAACTTGTGGGTGGGTCAGAAATGTTTCTAAGTGTGTGACGATGCACAGGACAGTCCCTCACATCAAAGAATGATCTGTCACAAAATGTCACTAGCGTACAGAGAAGTTAACTCCTCGGCCGGATCTAGCGGTGGGACGCACAGTTCAACCCTTGCAGAAAAATCACAGTCCCATCTCCTTGTAACACTTACGGATTCTGGGTGAACATAGGCCTACTAATGATCAATGAACCCAAAGAAAACGTCTTCTGAGGGCTTCTGGGACAGAGAAGCTTCCACACTGTTTTGAGGATTTTGAAATTGACTCTTGATGGTTCACTTTCCAGCCAAGATGGAATAGCAGGGACAGTTTTACCTTTCTTCTGGAAATGATTAAAAATATATATGAAACAAGGGTTTTAAGATATTGGACATCAGATTGTACAGGAGGACAGTAATTCCTGAGAAAGGAGAAAAGCTGAAATAAACAGTATCAGTGAGCTATGAAACAACACCAAGTAACCCAATTATCTGTTATGGGTTTAACTTGAGGGGGCAAGGATGATCAAAAAAAATAAAGAAACAATCGCTGAATTTTTTCCAAATTTGATTAAAAAAAAAAACAAAAAACAAAAAACAACGGGGGTGCCTGGGTGGCTCAGCAGGTTGAAGCCACTGCAGGTTGAAGCCACTCAGGGTCCTGGGATCCGGCCCCACATTGGGCTTTCTCATCAGCAATGAGCCTGCTTCTCTTCCTCTCTCTCTGCCTGCCTCTCTGCCTACCTCTCTGCCTACTTGTGATCTCTGCCTGTCAAATGGATAAATAAAATCTTTAAAAAAATAAAAATTAAAATAAAAAAAATTTTAAAAAACCCCAGAAACTCAGGATCTAAGAATCTCAATAAGCCATGAACACAAGAAAAAAGAAAAGGGAGAGAACATACCATTACAGTGAAAGTAGTTTATACCAGTAGTGGAAATCTGTAAATCATCTTTCCTTAAAAGAGGTCTGGTTGAAGTTTTGAAGAGCCTGTTTTAAATAAATTGCTTTCTCTTCTAAGCCATTACTGCAAAGGGAATAGTGTGATTTCTGTTCTAGCAGAACTCAAAACTAGCTTGGATATTGAATAGGTCTCTTGTTCTGCTAATGTATTATTCCTCTTGGTCCCATGTTCTGGCCAGACTAGTCTTGGGATTGTTGACAAGCAGGAGGAAGACACACCCGGCATGTTGGCAAAGACTGCGAGCAGCCCATTTCTGATCGTCCTGAAGAGCTGGGCTTGGCTCTGGCAACATCTATCTTTACAACCAAAAAAAGCATGACTGAGATCATGCAGACCCACTGTATATCGGTTTATGACAGTTGCCCAATCAGACCATGAACATGATACACGCAGACGGACAGAGACCTGGAAAGGACTTTGAAAGGCTAAGATTACTCTTCCAGGAGAATCTAAGTGATAATCCCCGATTAGAGCATGGAGGTCACTGGGACTGGTGGTGACAGGCTGAGACTGTTGCTGGGAGGCTGCTCAAAGTTCATATGGCCTCAGGGGACATGGCATTTACCAAATCAGGAAGGAAAATATCCTCTACTTCTGCTTCTGCTGGAGAGAGGCCCCCACCTAGACAAAACTGAATACAGCTAGCCTAGCTTCCTTATTCAGTGAAGGTTCAGTGATTATGGAGTATGTGATCAAGTCAAAACTGTCAATTAAAAGCACCAGAGGCTTACTCTTTAAAAAAAATTTAATTGTAATTTTTAGACACATACCTATGGAGCTAACAAATATTAATATTTTGTCATATTTCCTGTAGATCTTTTTTTTTTTTAAGATTTTATTTCTTTATTTGAGAGTGCACACGAAAGCTCAGGAGCGTGGAGCAGGGAAGGGCAGAGGAGAAGCAGACTACCCCATGATCAGGGAGCCTGGTGCAGGGCAGGGCTCCATTCCAGGACCCTGGGAGCACCACCAGAGCTGAAGACAAACGCTTAACCAGCTGAGCCACCCAGAGACCCCAAACTTTCTTTTTGTCTGTAGAAATTAATCACACCTACAGTTAGTCCCACCCAACCGTGATTTTGAAGTTCTCTCACTTTGAAATTACAGTTATGTTAACAAAATCCTCTAAAGTGTCAAAACAATGACTTTGGAATTCTTTAGAACAGAATAGTCACCTTCCCCACTTCCATTTTTTTATATTTTAATTTACATTTAAATTAAGTTTATTTAGATCCCCCTCTTCAGTCGTGTTTTTTAAAATAGATTTTATTTATTTATTTGACACACAGAGAGAGTATTTATTTGACAGAGAGAGAGAAAGATCACAAGTAGACAGAGAGGCAGGCAGGGAGAAAGAAGGAAGCAGGCTCCCCGTTGAGCGGAGAGCCGGATGCGGAACTCGATCCCAGGACTCTGAGATCATGACCTGAGCCTGAGGGAGAGGCTTAACCCACTGAGCCACCCAGGCGCCCCTTCAGTCATGGTTCTTATTTCAAAGAATCAGTGAGTATTTACCTGAATACTTACCTGACTCTTTGATTCCTACTCTTTCTGGTTCAGTTCCTTTTCCCAAAGTACATCCTTCAGGGGTCCCTTCAAAGATTATTGGAAAAAAGTATGCCACTCATTGTGTATAGCACACACTCTCAGACTTCCTTTATTCAATTTTCTTCCTCCTCTTGAATAATAATAATGTAGCTGACATGTTTCCTCAGCACTCTCTCTATTTTGTGGGCTTAGTTTTTTCCTGTTGAGAAGTCTACTTTAGTCTGATTTTTACTTTGTAGATAATCTTTTTGTTTTGATTACTATTAAGATCTATCTCATTATCAACCGTGTTCTGCAGTTTTGCTCAGACATGTCTAGGTATGGATTCATTTTTACTTTTGTAATTTAGTATTCATTGTGATTGTTCAATCTGAAAATGAAAGTCTTTCATTAATTCTGGAAAATTCCCATTGAATGTTGCCCCCGCCCCTGGGCCTGGTCATTTGATTCCTTCCTTTGTAGCTTGGACATTGTCCAAACTCCTCTGTCTCTGTAGTTAATTTCATATACTTCATGGTCAATACAGAGTCTTACCAACATAAGGTTGCACAAATTCCTACCCCAACACCTACAGATGTCTTAATATTTGCACCTCTTCTCATTTCTTTACCTCTGTTTACGTAGGTATTGGGAGGCAGATTTTGGTATGAAACTCAGGTTCACATTTGTGTTCTATTCCTACCATGTTACTTAACAATTTCCAAACCTCAGCTTTAGACTTGAACAGAGGGTTCGAGTGAATGGAGATAAAAAGAATATGTGCCTCTTAAGTTTGTTGTGAAGATAAAATAAGATAACATGCCTGGTGCCGGGCAGAGTGAGCATTTAATAAAATAAAATAATTAAAATCATCCTCCTCATGTCATCTGCTGAAGGCAAATTCCTGCAAATTCCTGTTTTCAGTATCCATTTCCATAATGTGCAATAGTCTCTTTTTCTCTTGTGTTTTCAACTTCTTTGGCTCTACTAGAGCCTATATCACAGGAAAGACGAATATTTGGGTTTCTTTTCTTTCAAAATAAAAAGTTCTGTCTCTGTTATCCCAAGGTCTTCTTCCAGCTACCACCTTCTTATTTTATCTTCCTTTCTCAGCCAAACTCTTCTTTTTATTTATTTAATTTATTTATTTGAGAGAAAGAGAGAGAGAGTACGAGTGTGCACTCACAGTGGGGGGAGGGGCAGAGGGAGCGAGAAAGAGAATCCTCAAGCTTACTCTCTGCTGAGTGTAGAGCCCAATATGGGGCTCAATTCCATGACCCCAAGATCATGACCTAAGCCAAAACCAAGTGTCAGCCACTCAACCGACTGAGCCCCCCAGATGCCCCCAAACTCTTCTTTTTAAAAAGGGCTTCTATTATAGTCTACAAATTATCACTCTCAAGTCACTTTTCAACCAATTTTTAAAAAATCTTTTTTCACAAACTCACCTGTGGGTTGTAAAATTCTGTGTCAAAAAAACCCCTTAACTATTTAACATAGTTAACTAGCTTAATTATGATGCTGGATAAAAATAAATGGGCTAAGGGTATTATTACCACTGTTAGTAGGGGAACTGGGAACCTTGAACCAAGTTTCTCTGAAACCGACTAGTTGGAGTCCCTAGATGAAACCAACTAGGATGCCTGCTATACTTTTAGGATTCCAGTTACATCATCCAGTGGTGTTTAGTGTTTAAGCCTGTCGGGTTTTCTGATATGTGTCATCTATCCTGTCTTATAGTTGATCTACAATGCTTCAAGTCTCTTAAGGGCTGGGTTTCTGGTTTGTTTTTAATCTGCAGTACCTAGCACAATGACTAGAACATGGTAAGTGGTTGAGTCTTTCTTGAATGAAACAAGAAAATTTATTTATTATTTATTTATTTATTAAAAATTTTATTTATTTATCCGACAGACAGAGATCACAAGTAGGCAGAGCAGCAGGCAGACAGAGAGAGGGGGAAGCAGGCTCCCCGCTGAGCAGAGAGCCAGATGTGGGGCTCGATCCCAGGACCCTGAGATCATGACATGAGCTGAAGGCAGAGGCTTAACCCACTGAGCCACCCAGGCACCCCTATTTATTTGTTTTTAAACCATTTCTGCTCATTAGTCCCTCTGTCAACTATTCCATTCATTTGAATACCGAGTCCAGTGATTCCTAATTGTGCAAAGAGGTGGCTAAGCCACTGAAAGAAACAGGTCGTAACCCTCCTGTGTGTTAGGAGGGCAAAAGGTCCAGAACCCCTGAAAATCAGATATTCCTATTTAAATATTTCATGCACACAGATCTTGTTGCTTCCAATAGATTGTAAGAACTTAGCAGGAATTATTTCTTCATTTTGGAGATTTTAGACTCCCAGAACATAAAAACTATAAGGGACCTAGTATTATCTAGTCCATTTTTCATATTTTACTGATAAGAAAACTGAGGCATTAAGAGTTTCAGCAATATGGGGAAACCTTCGTGGCTCAGTGGGCTAAGCCTCTGCCTTCGGCTCAGGTCATGATCTCGGGGTCCTGGGATCGAGCCCCGCATCAGGCTCTCTGCTCAGCAGAGCCTGCTTCCTCCCCTCTCTCTGCCTGCCTCTTTGCCTACTTGTGTTCTCTTTGTCAAATACATTAAAAAAAAAAAAAAAAAACCTTAAAAAAAAAAAGAGTTTCAGCAATATGCCCATGGTTAAATCCTTTGCAATGGCTAGCAAATTGTTAGGCACATAAAATGTGCTTAATAGCCACTCATTACATGCATGAAAGAATTAAAAATAAAAATTAGATGGATACCAATGTTGGCTTGTTTTTTACTACACTTCAGGGGTTCTAATCTAATAACTTCCAAATCAGAGAATATGAAAATATGAGTTGGGCTTGCCCTATATCTGCTGATCTCTCTCAACTTGAGGTCTTGTGACACTGTAAGATTAACTGTATGATCTAAGTGTTTCTCATTTTAAATATGTCTCAGCACATTATTGATGCTTTTCTGCATTTTAAATGTTCTGAGAGTATCTTAGAATGTATTGCTTTGCCTCTGTCTATCACACTCAACCCTGGCACAGGGTTGGGATATTAACAGTGGTTAACTCAGTCCTTCTTCATTGATTACTGATAGATTAACTGATGCCTAACCTCCGAGTAAAGTTGTTATGCAGGTAACATCTACCTTCTTTGAGTTGAATATTGTCCCTTGACTTAGTCTTAAAAGTAAATGAGTAAGTAAATGTTAAATTCTCTTCTAAGTGTAACTCCAGCAAATAACACACTGTGTTGACTTGTTCTTAGAGACTCAAAAACACAAAATTTGAGAGTACCTTCCTGTTCTTTAGGAACATGTGATCTTAGTCTGTAAACATTAGCACACTGGAGAATGAAGTCTTATTTACTTATTGCAAAATCACAGATCCACAGCCTTGTGAATGTTAATATTTTCTGGGAGTGACAACAGACTTTGAAAAGATAAAAGCTGCAGAAAGAGTCTGAAATTACCCACAGTACTGGACCTGAATTCTACTGCACAGGAAAAAACCAGGATGAAGAGCCCTGGAGTGGCAATAAATTAAATCCCTGTGAATCAGGAGATTAGAGTTCTCATTCTTCTTTGGCTTAAGCCAGCTGTGAGACCTTAGATAAATCTATAAATCTTGCTGGGCCTACAGCTTTTCAATTTAAAACCAGAGGATTTTTTCATATGATTTGTAATGTCTCTTCCAAGTATAAGAGTGTATCATTTATTTGAATCAATAACCACTGATGATAGAAAGAATATATAATGGTGACAGAAAATGTTAGCACTGGAAAGATGGACTGAAGGATGGAGAGGGATAAACTAGTAAAGGACTTACTCCTTTGACCTAAAAGCCTGAATTTCACAGCATCTGAACTGAATATTTATGTGATTATTTCCTTGTTTAAGAAGATTATGAGGGGTGCCTGTCTGACTCAGTCAGTATAGTATGTGGACTCTTGATCTTGGGGTCATGAGTTCAAGCCCCATGTTGAGCACATGGCTTACTTAAAAAAATATTTTGAAGTCCATAGACATGTCCAACTACACATTAACTGATGAAACTAAGATATAAGTAGACATAAATAGAAGTTCGTAGAATTAGAAACTCTACCGCAGTTCTCATCACTTGTTTTAATTCTGGGCCTATGAAGACCAAAGCTTCATGGTCTCTATGCCCAAAACTTAGATCATTTCTGCAAGGGTTATCACCAAATTCAGCCAAAAGTCCAACTAATGTGGAAGGCAGCATGTTGCCCAGAATGACAGCCATGGCTTTAGAAGGCTAGTATGGGCAATGAACTCACATGCCCTTCCCCCCTTCTTTGAAGCTGTTGCTGATTGCTCTTTCTTTGCCTATGACTGAGGTGGTCCTGGGTCAGCATCAGGCAATGAGTGGGCTTAATATCTTTTAGCTAAAAGAGCTAACAAGACTTAACTCTGGCTGAGTGACTGGGGTTTATAGCGAGGATGAACCACAGTAGAGAGGGTCAACTTAAAAAGTGACTCTAAGGGACACAAAAAAAAATGCATGGAAAACCAGGAGAGGCTGGAGTGCTAGGTTTCAGGGAGAGAAGAGGAACAACGTTTGGGAAGCAGAAGAACCAACAAGAGTTCGCATAGCTGGGTTATTTTGTTGAACCCTCAATACTGGACTTCGTTCTCCTCATTAGACTGAGATCATCGCTGTGACTCTTATGCCCTTATCTTTTTTTCTCTTTGTGTCTGGTTATTTCTCCCCTCAAACTCACCAGTCTGAGGCTATTCTTGTTTCCCAAGTTATATTCCTGAGGCAGAGTTTATCAGTCCAGCTAATCATTATCACTTCTGTTTTTGTCTGTGTGCAGAAAGGAGTTAACACGGCAGGCCTGAGACTGTCTCCAGAAGGGCCTTGCCGGTGTCTGGGTGTTTCCACATTCTCCTAACTGATAAGGGTAGTTCTCTGAGCCTAGACTGTTTGCATAAACAATGTGACTTACGCTGAATACCTGCTTTCCTTCTTGGAGTCTGGAATTTGGAATGTGATTCCAAATGTGGAATTTGGAGTGCAGATGTGACCATCCCCCAATAAAAATGTTGAATGCTGAGTCTCTAATGAGCTTTTCTGGGCAGAAACACCATACACATGTTACTGCATTTTTCAGTGCTGGAGAGAGTAGCATGTGTGTCCTCTCACAGAAGAAGAGAGCATAGGAAGCCTGTGCGTGGATTTCTCTAGATTCTGCCTGTGTCTTTTTCCATTGTGATTTGATGCTGATGCTTACTGTCATTCTAATAGATCTTAGCCATGTTAGCCATGAGCGCCCCTGTGTGCTGGATCCCATGAGTTCTCCTACCAAATCTCTACCTTTGGGCATGGTCTTAGAACTCCCAACCCAGGCCACCTCAAAGGACCCAGGCCAGCTTAGGTATTGGCTGTCTTTGGGCCAAGTGTTATACATTGGTCCAACTGATTGTGTATGGGGGAGGAAGTATGGGATCAAAGTTAGCCTGGCCACTCCAGACTGTGGAATGGTCTAGAACAGCGGTTCTCAACCCAGTCTGAAAATAGAATCTTCTGTGATGGCTTTAGAAATTAGACCCCATCCAAAATGAATTAGAATCTTGGAATTAGAATCTGTGGGAGTAGGGGCTTAGTGACATGTTTTCAAAACTCTCCAGTGATTCTAATGTGTAGCCAGAATTGGGACCGATGGCCTGGAGCACAAGGCTCTAGGTGGCAGTTTTCTTTGGAAGGAGACTGTAATCGTGGGAGGCATCGTGATCCATTCGGCCAGGGCAATGTACATTTTTCACATGAAGAAATGAACTCATGTCTTCAGGCATCCGAAAAAAAAATGTGAGTAAGATTGCTTAGTTGTACTTGTGAGGAATACTCTGGGAATTGTGTCATTTTAGGGGTTCTACTGGGGCCACTTTCATAGCATAAAGTTTACGTTGACAATTTTCTATGCTTCCAAACTGTGGTAGAAAAAAAAGCAGGAAAAAAAAGGCATTAAAATGTATGTGACCAGCTGCAGCAATATTTTGACATTGGCCCACATTCTTGAACATACTGTTCCACAAAATCTCTCTCTTATGAAATAAACAGTCACATCTGTTTCTTAGGGTTATTTAAAGATCCATGTTAAATTGTTTATCCTTAGAGAGATTCTTTGTCTTTAAAAAGCAGAAAATCCCTACTGGACCACCTGCGGTATCAGGGTGATCCTTTCCTTTCAGTATGGGGGGCAGATGGGCAGAGCAGTTGGGTATGGGGGCAAGAATGGGCGTTCCCTAGCCCGGCTTCCTGTTGCTGACTTCCTCACAGCCTCCAGTTCTTAAGCTGGCTGGTAGCTACTGCATGAGAGAGCTCCGAAATACAGGATTCTGCCTTCATTTGGCAGATCAACCCTGGTGCAATGTCCTGTTCACAGTAGACACCTGGCAAATATTTGTTGAGCTGACTTGGTGGGATGGAGTTACTGGAAGAAAGAACTGCTGCTGATGTGCGGGCAACCATGGCGCTCTCTGCCTTCTGTTTTCTATAGAGCCCAAGCTCATTCCACAAAGTGTGTCTTGGATAAAACCAGTTGTCTCTATGGATGCCATCTTGGTCTGCATGTCCTTGGGAGAGATCCTGAAGCCCAGGACAAAGGTAGACTTCTCCTCATGATAGCTGCAGGGTATTTGTAAGAGACCTTGAGACCAATCATGCCACCCTCCAGCCCAGCACAGCTTGGTCCTTGCACAGTTGGACGTAAACAGGACTTCACTTCCAGCCTCCCCTGTGGAATTGGTGCCTTTCTTATCCTCAAATGCCGCGTGTTCTCTCCAGCTGTTGCCCTTCCCCCATTATGACCTGCTTTGGGAAAGAACTTGAAACTTATTTATCCTAAGAACTTCAGGTTTAAATAGTCTGATGCGTTTTTGCATTTTAGGAAACCTCAGTGGACAGAACTTACGGTGAAGGAGGTTCCTTTTTGGTGGTAGTGCTGGCAGAGGGGCAGTGAGGGGATAGTTTCCTGGTACCCTTGGCAGCCCTACTGGAGTCTCTTCCTATAGGCCTCCTCCACCCTGTGGCAGCCTAGCTCTGGTTCAGACGTGTGGGCTTGGGGCATAGCTGACCCTCGGAACCACTAAAAGCACCAGAGGAGCAAATGTGCCCTTGGCTACTGCCATTTTGTGGGCTCCAGAGCATTTCCTTTCACAACTCCATTTTGTTTCCTCTCCCCACAAGTTAAGTAAGGCATCTGGCATCAAAATGCAGAGTCAGCAGGAACAGGGCTGTTTACTCTTTGGTGCCTGGCGACGTCTCAAAGTCAAATGCGTTCTCAACCCCGACTGTGCTTTTGGAAGTTCTCCCAAACACCAGGAGCCTGCTGAAAGACCAGTAGTCGTAGAATGGCATGGAACTCTCTACCGAGTGGCCTGAAGAAAGGCTGTTCAAACAAAAACACCATGGGACCGGAAAAAAGCATTCTTACGTGTGGGGTACTTATAAATAGTTAGTAAGGAAACTATACCAAACATGGGAACAGCCAGATTGCAAAAATAGCATGTGCAGAATAAGCCCATTTTGGTAAAATATAGGCTGGCTATGTAAAAATACACAGAGTATTTTTTTGTTTGCCTACTGTGTACCAGGCACTTAGTGAGTGAGGTATATATACTTTATTATATATAACTGACGAAAACCCCGGGGAAGCCATTTTCATTATTCCCATTTTACAGGTGAGCCCATGGAGGTTCTGACTTGGTCAGACTTGACTAAAGTCACATTGATAATATGTAGGAAAAGTCGGTAATCCACTAGAACATTGTGGACCATTACTGTATAGAGCTGCAAAGATAGATTGTTAGAGCTACATTGTAAGTTGGTTGAGGATAATGAGTGATTTCTATTTCTTCATTTTGCTTATGTCTGTTTTCTAATCTTTCTCCAAAGCACATCTTTTGTTAACGGAAAGTTATTCCTTAAGTAAAAACTTATATAGAGGCTTCCCCCACTATCCAAAAGTAGAACATTTCTGTAAAACCTTCGATAGCCAAAATATTGTAAGGCGAAGAAGCAAGTACCATTAATTTATATGGAAACATTTTTGAGCATTCACAGACCCCCAAAATAACCTCTTCTAGATTTTTCTCATACCTCATAACACATCTTACTAACAGATACATAACATTAAGGTAAAACAGAGAGATGCTAAAGACACAATTCGAAGTTCAGAAGGCGTGAGGCTGAGCTGCTGAGCGAAGCCGGCAGGGAAGGACCTTGGTGGCACCATCCTTGCCGCTCTGGCTGTGTTGCCTCTACAAGACTCACTGCAAAACGGATGCTGTCTTCTATTGTCACTGTTTGTCTTTTTCCATAAAAGCAAAACTCCTCTTTGGATTTCTTTTGGTTAGCGAAAATAAGTACTAATGCAAGTCTCTTGTATAAGCGAAGAGCTGTGAGAAGGCAAACCTTCAATGGGGTGGGGTGGGGGGGGAAATACCTGCCCCAAACTGTTTATAGATGAGTTAAAATACACTTACTATGAAAGGATGATTTTTTAAAGTTTTTTTTTTTAAGATTTTATTTATTTATTTGACAGACAAGAGATCACAAGTAGGCAGAGAGGCAGGCAGAGAGAGAGGAGGAAGCAGGCTCCCTGATGCGGGGCTTGATCCCAGGACCCTGGGATCATGACCTGAGCTGAAGGCAGAGGTTTTAACCCATTGAGCCACCAAGGTGCCCTGATTTTTTAAAGTTTTAAGCAAATTCTTTTTATTCTGTTTGTGTAACTACAAAGATTTCAGTAGTCTGCCAGGGCTTCCATCACAAAAGACCACAGGCTGGGTGGCCAACTCTGCCAATACCTTGTTCTTGGACTTCTCGCTTCAGAATTGTGGGGAAAAAGATTCCCAATGTTTAAGCCACCCCGCCCGGAAGCTGAGGCTGCGGAAGGAAATAAGAGGGCCATGATCCCGGATTTTAGTGCTAGAGGTAGATAATAAACAAATACAGAAATAAAGAAGCACCTAAAAAATCCAGTGATGGTGTGAGCTGTGCCATGCATTAAAATAAGATGATGTGAGCAAGTAATCTTGAAGGCTGAAATGCCATACAGGGTAGGGGGTAAGAGCAGGGACTTTGGAATCACCGCTCTCAATTCCTAGCTCTGTGACCTTAAGCACGTTATGATGGTAAAGAAAAAAAAACCACGTAATATAAAATTTACCATCTTAACCATTTTTAAGTGTACAGTTCAGTAGTGCTAAGTATATCCACATTGTTGTGACCTTTGACATACTTGTTTGCAGGAGTTTGCAGGATGGGAAGAACGCCTGGGCCTGAAAAAGACCGATTTCTTCAAAGAACAGTGAGAACTGCGTCGGAGGCAGGCATAGCCTGATGGCTCCGACTGAGGTCAAGGCCTCCGCTCCTGGGGACCCAGATCTCAGAGCTCGTGAAACATTTCCCATGTATGCACTGCTGTGATCTCCATCATGCTGCAAAGGGCGGCTGCTTGATTGTGTCATTTAAACAAATGAAGGAAGGAAGGGGAAAAGGAATACAGCCAGTTTTGGTGCTCACCAGCTTTTAACATCTTATGCAGAACCAGGTTCTGTGGTGTTCAGTATTGGACGAAATGACATTTCTTGTGCAACTATCGAATGACTCGTGTGCATGCTCCACGGGCTCAGGAATGCTGGAGAGATTGATTGCAAGCCTGCTTCCTGGAGCTTTCTTCAGGGAAAAAGAAGAAGAAAAACATACTATTTTTCCTCCCTAGAGGCCTCTAGCTGCTAGGCATAATTTTTTTTTCCTCATATTTTCCAGAATACCTTGCCCTGGGATTAAGAGCAAGAAAGGAAACCTCCGAGCTTTTCTCAGAGCAAGTGAAAATAAAATTTTGAGTGAAGTCTTCAGCTCTGAGGAACGCTGTGTTTATTTTCACCAAAATACACACTTCCCTGGCCTCAGGCCTGGGTGGTTGTAGCCGGGCGCCGCCAGGAAACCCGGGAAGATGGGAGTCCCTGGAAATCTCCCAGAAAGCCCGTCATGGGGCCCCTTCCCCGCCCCCGCCCAGGCTATTGTGCCAAACTCACAAAGGCCTCAAGTGAAACATCCTTTCCCAACACAAACACAGAACCCCCTAAGATTCTTGATCCTTCTTTATTCGTCTCTTCTCTGCTTTTCATAGGGACTCTAAATTGTATGACTTTAGGGGAAAAGAATGGACTCCCTTTCCTCAGGACAGTAAATTGCATATAATACGCGTTTGTGGTCACCAAGATGGCAAGGCAGGACTTTTGAGTCTCACTTGAAAGCGAGGAGGATACACAGGAGTCTAAAAACAACCTTAGAACAACTCTTTAAATTGAGTTTGGCCCTTCCTCTAGCCCCAAACTCTTCTGGCCAAGTGTAAATGGTCCCTCCAAGCTCCCTTTTGAGCTCCTGGGCACCCTCAAGAAAGGGCTGATGGCTGAAAAGGCAGGGATTGGCCTTTGGAGAAGCCCTTCTGGACTGTCTAGGCTACACCTGCCGCTCTAGCTGCCTTCCAATCCACTTCTCACTGTGCGCTAAAGGGATCTTTGAAAATCTGACTCTGCTGTGTTACTCACAGACTCCCACAAGGTCCACACAGTCTGGCCTGGTCTGGCCCCGGGCACGGCCCCTGTTTCGTTGCTGCCCCTGCTCCAGCTGCTACGCAGGCTTTACTCAGTTCCTTCCGTCTGCCCTGCTTCTCCCACCATAGGTCTTTGCTCATGTTCTGCTAGTTTCCTCCAACTTCACATCTGATTAACTCCTACTATTATCTCATTTGGGTTGTAGCTCAATTGTTACCTCATCAGGGGAGTCTTCACCAACTCTATGAACCAGCTTCCTTCCCTGTTTTCTTTTTTTAGATGGAACTTCTTTTTTTTTTTTTTAAACATTTTATTTATTTTTTTTGAGAGAAGAGAGAGACAGTGAGAGAGAGCATGAGCGAGGAGAAGGTCAGAGAGAGAAGCAGACTCCCCGTGGAGCTGGGAGCCTGATGTGGGACTCGATCCCGGGACTCCAGGATCATGACCTGAGCTGAAGGCAGTCGCTTAACCAACTGAGCCACCCAGGCGCCCCCTTCCCTGTTTTCTATTCTCTGTTATATAGCACTCATTGACCTTTGTTCTACCATTAGACCATAAGTGCCATAAGAGTAGGAATGGGTTTTCTTCTAGTTTTTCTTTTTAATATATATCCAGTGCTTAGACCGATATCAACATTTATATACTCAATAATTATTTGTTGATTTAATAAAAAAACACATCTTGGGGACATTGACCAAAATACTACAAACACCATGTCTTCCCTTCCTGGGATTTCTTGGGATTTTTGCCTTACTTTTTATTTTTATACCACTTTTATATAATAGGGTATAATTCTGAAAACCACTTCCATTGTGTGTATCTTTTCCCTGCACCACCAAGCAATTCCCTGACATCCACGCAATGTCCTACAATATCATTCAATTCTGACACTGTCTATATGGAGATAGCATCTGATCTGGCAGATGAAGGGCTCAGTCCCACGAGATGCCCCTCCCCCATTCAGATGCCAATCACAAGTTGTGTTTCACCAACCAGCTGAGGGTGGAGGTGCCAACGACCCCCTACCTGGGTTTGATTAATTTCCTAGAATGGTTCATAGAACTCAGAGAAACATTTTTATTACTGGATTGTTCATTTTTAATGAAAGGATTTCACTCAGAAACAGTCAGACAGAAGAGATGCATAGGGTGAGAGATATGGGGAAGCAGGTGGGACCTGCCACCCTCAGGGTCATGCAGGCCACCCGGGCAGTGAAGGAGAGGACAGGGTCCGAAGAGTTCACTGGACAGTGTGTTTTCTCCTCCAGTCCTGGATCTGTTTATAGTCCGATTCCTGGGGTGAGGGTAGCTTGTTGGAATATTGTATCACTTGATAAGTAAGCAAATATGTATTTATAGCTAATGCTACTGTTAAAATCTATGTTGAATCAGTAGCCTTTCAAAACTTACCACTGATAGAGTATTGGTTCTATAGTAGCCAAAAGCTAAAGAAAAAGAAACTTTATTACCTAGATAATTTCATAAAAACCTCCTGGTGCTGTAATTCCTCAAGAGAATTCCTTAGTTTTAAAGAACTGGCTGTGAAGTGCAACAAAAATGTGAGAAAACCACCTTTCAAATGCCTCAGCCATCCTAAAGTTCTTGAGCAGACAACTAAGGATTCCCTGAGTAGCACCTGTATACACAGAACTGGGCTAAGCATTGGGGGGAGACCTGGGAGCATCACACATTCCCCCTATAACAGCTTATCCCCCTGCAGAAAAGTTAGGAAATACAAGTTCAATAACAACAATACCAGAATGACAGCAGTGGAAGAGACCTAAGGCTCAGCGAGTGCAGAATGTGACCTTGAGGGTCCACTGAGGGGGGAGCTCTCACATGGGCGGGCGGGCTGCGGGGCCTTGGGGCTGGAGGAGGGGGTTGAAATAGAAACACTTTGTGAAACGGAAACACTGAAATCAGGCATTGTGCTAGGTGCGTACGTGTATCTTACTATGCAATCCTCACTGCAGCTGTGCGAGGCTGTCAGGTAACAGAAACCCAGCCACAGTGGCACAGGGACGTGGGGCCTTATTTGTCCTCACGGAAGGAGGAGTCCGGGGCAGGCCGTCTGGGGCTGACGCAGGTGCTTGAGAAATCATCAAGCTTCCAGCTCTTTCCAGCTTCCTGTTACGCAGGCTTAGGTGTGGTTTCTAGCCCCTTCGTGTAAAGCGGCTGAACCAATTCAGGCATTACTCTGGCATCCCGGCAGAGAGATGACCACCCCAAGTGTTCATAAATGGAGAAAATGTTCCTTAGGGTCCCCAGCAGACCTCAGACTCCCAGCAGCAGGACTGGCTGAGAAATGGAGGCCTTTTGGTTTTTATTGTTGAGCCTGACCACAGAGCTGCCTACAGACTTCAGAGCTGTGCACTGAGGGGAGAGAAACGTGGGCTCGGCAGCCAGCCGGGCCTCCGCCGAGAGTACTGTCACTCTCCTTCTACCCAGGAGAAAAGCCTAAGCAGTAAGTGTTAAGTAACTTGCCCTGGGTCATGGAGTTAATAAGTAGAAAAGCTGGACACGCACAGAAGCAATCTGATCGCAGAGCCTGAACTTCTAACCCCGAGCTGGGATCTGAACTCGAGACCCGAGGGAAAGGTCCTGACCTTTGGTGATAATGGTGCTGGCACAGGTGCAGAGGGGGACTGTCAGCTGCAAGTGAGGCCCTCAGGCTGGAACAGGGGAGCCGTGAGGCGTCGTGGGAGAGAAGGTGGGAACAGTGGTCCCGGCTCCTTTTGTCCGCCTGGTTAAGCCTTCAGGGTCATGAGAATTGTCAGTCCCGAGACTGAAATAATACTAATGTAAACAGGCAGGTGCTGGCAGGATGTGAAAACCTTGTCCCAAAGGCAAAAGCCAAGTCAGCAACTATGACCAGGTCAGTACCTCAGGAGATGCCAAATGCCCACAGTTTGTGGCAAACCCAAGGCTGAAGTTGGAAGAGTGAAGCCAAAGCCCAGGCCAGGTCCAGGTGTGCTCCGAAGGCCAGGTGATTCCAAAGGCCTTAAGGATAGGGGAGCTGGAGGCCAGGGCCTGGGCCTGATGGTCTGGGATCAGAGGGTCGAAGAGCTGGAATGCTGGAATATGGCCTACCTCAGGCCTGACTGGTTTTATAGCAGTATCTGTACATTCCAGCACCTTTGGAACATGACTCGCCCCTTACTTAGCACTAGCTTTTGGCTTCTGGAGCTAAACACCTTTGAGGGGGTGTGATGAGCCCAGACTGTCACTATACCAAGGCGACATGGAGAGATATTTTCCACTGGAGCTGATGACTCTCAAATATTAGCTTTGCCTTTGCTATCTCACGGGGAGATGGGGACACAGAGGAAAAGGTAGAATTGATAAGGAGGGAGCTGTGCACAGCGGCCAGCCAGAGCGGTTTTAGAGCATCTGCTTTCTGGAGCTCCTGAGCACGGACCTTGTTTGCCCCATGAGACTTCGAGTGCACGTCAGGAGGCACGACTTAGGACATGGGGGACTCGGCAGACAGCTTACCACCTCCAAGCGGTGACGTCCCACACCGGCGCTGTTATGAAGGACCTAGGAGCGAGGTTTCAGAATGCCTTTCCTGCAGGCAGTTTGAAGCCTTCCAGTCTACGTCCGGCATGCTCGTCTGGAAGCATCTGAGCTGTGGCTCCCCGGAGTGATCGGAGAGTGCGCTGCTCTGAGTTGGCTGCCAGGCAAGCATGTGGAGAGGCTTTGCAGAACCTTCTTTCTCCTCCTGCACCTTTATTTTTCCTTCCGCTGAAAAAGCCTAGCAGTTACGGTAGTTTGGGCAAGTTATATTGACACTTCTCCAGCAACTGAGAAAATGTCATGCATTTTTTTCAATATACCAAGTCTCAGCACGCATGTGCCTCTTCAATAAAACCAAACACGCACGATGACCCTTGAACAATGTGGGGTTTAGGGGTGCAAACCCCTGAGCAATTGGAAGTCTGCGTAGTACTTAGGACTCCCCTTAAAAATATAACTACTAACAACCTCTTGTTGACCGAAAGTCTTGCCAAAAACTTAGTTGATTAACACATATTTCGTCTGGTGTATGTGTTAGATACTGTATTCCTACAATAAAGTGAGCTAGAGAAAAGAAAATGCTAAGATCATAAGGAAGAGAAGATATTTGTGATGAATACAGAACAATACTGTGAATGCATCTGCAAATAAGTGGACCTAGACTGTACACACACACACGTATATACACGCACACACATTTACAAGGAGAAGTAAGTTCATGTTTTTTGGAGCGGTTGAACCCTTGAGCTCTAGATCGGATGAGTTTCATCTCAGCTCCTCTACTTTCTACATCCAAATCTGGGGGGAGGCTACTCAACACCTCACTGCCTCCGTTTCTCATCTATAAAGCCCGGATCCCAGGCTGCTGTGAGGTTTAAGTAGGCCATGGTTTGGAAAAGACTTAGGGTCATGACTGGCCTAATGACAACCATTATTATTGTAGACTTGTTAGAAAAAAACAACTGAGTGCAAAGAACTAAACATCACCCTATATTGAAGGAGAACTACTGTTAAATCAGAATATATCTTCCCACCTTTTTTCACGTGCATGTCTTCTCTTTACTCTCACTCTGGAGTCACGCTCAGGGCATGTGTGTGGCCGCGCTCATGTGCACGTGTGCTCACGCACACGCACGCACACAGACACACACACTTTTATGCTTCTTTTAAAGGTTAGAATATGTGCATTAATGATTCGATAATCCTGCCCAAATATGTATTCAGGATTAAGCTATTCACCAAAAGGTCAAAACTTGCTTTAACAGTTATCATGGAGTTATTTTTCAAAAATGCCATTTTCAGGGCGCCTGGGTGGCTCAGTGGGTTAAGCCGCTGCCTTCAGCTCAGGTCATGATCTCAGGGTCCTGGGATCGAGTCCCGCATCAGGCTCTCTGCTCAGCAGGGAGCCTGCTCCACCCCCAACACTCTGCCTGCTTGTGATCTCTGGTCTGTCAAATAAATAAATAAAATCTTTTTAAAAATGCCATTTTCCCATTAGTTCTGTAATCAGGGAAAGTATATATACTGTTATTAGTTGCTTTGTTTGATTGTTTATATTTTTGAGTTACAGAACCATGGAAAATCTTAGGACTGAAACAGATACCTTTTACACAGCCAGTGTTTCATTTCCAAAGGGAAATCCAGTATATCACTTGTTCTAACTGTAAATTACTGACGAATTGCCAATAGTGCGTCAAACAGCTAACATGTCCCTTTACCTACCTGATCTGCTCCCGCCTTCCTCCCCTTCCTTCCCAATGTAGAGAAGCCGTTCTATTTAAATGGGTCTCTGCTCACTTATTTGTCACTAAGGAGGATGAACTGACCTGGGTGATGTCCCCCTTCTCTGACAGTGTGTGATTCTAGGTGATGGTGGTAAAAAACCACAAATACTGTTATACAAGATGGAAAACTGGAACAGAGGGTGATAAAGTTCCAGTTTCCAGGGAGAACTATGGAGTGGTCTATCTCTGTTTATTCTCTATCCTCCAGAAGGAACATTCTCTACCCAATTTCTTTCCTTTTTCATGTGAGGATTCCCACAGACCCAGGGACCACGTGTCTCTTTGGTGAACAGCATCACTGGCTAAGTGCGTGATAAATAATGTGTGATGATGACAATGGGACTATTTGTATTCTCTGAGGTTCTAAGCTCTAAGTTTAATTAAAGACCCTCCTGGGCCTCATTTCCTTAGGCCCATGACCTTGCTGCAGGGCTGAGTTATGGTGCTGACAGTTGCCCTTGTCTCCACTAACCATTTGCTGTATCCCAGTGCTTCCTGTGGTCAAGGACAGGTTTACTGGGAGGACTTGAGGTTCAGAGGAAGTATTTTTGTGCCTCTCAAACTAAACCACATAGACGATTATTTATCTGCCTAAGAAGATAGCTGGTTCCACAAACTGCTGTTTTCGTTATTTCTTTTTAGAATGTTTTAGAAAGACCATTTGAAGGACCCCTTGCACCAACACTATTGAGAGGGCTAATAACGAGGCCATAACAGAGGAGAACCTAGAGCTAAATGTGAGTGCTGGATTTCTGTATTTTATTTTATTTTAATTTTTTTTTATTTTTTGGCTTTCTGTATTTTATAGTTATGTTGTGAGCATGAGGACCTCTTTACACTGAAACTCTGTTATAGCAGAATCTAGCTTGAAAACCCAAAGGCTAGTAAGGAGGGCATGTGATGTGAGTTCTACACAACTAAGGAATTGTTGGACCTTGCATCAAAAACTTATGACGTACTATATGGTGGCTAATTGAACATAATACATTTTTTTAAAATAAGAAAACCCAAAGAAAAACTGGGGTGTCATACTTCTATTTGGTATTTTAAGGATATAAAAGAAGTAAAATCCCTTCTGCACCTAGGCTTATCCTGTTCATAAGCTAGAATTTGAAAGATGCATGTATATAAGTTGATACATGAAACAGCAAAGAAAAACGCAAAGAGAAAGCATAATTTCCTTAATATACAAATAGTGCTTGTAATAAATTTAAAAAGGTGAACCAACTAATGGTAAAATAACCAGCTGACATGAACAGGCATTTCACAGAAGAGGACATACAAATGGTCAGTATTATGGACTGAATTGTATCCTTCCAAATTCATATGGACATGAATTTATATCAAACCTCAGAATGTGACTAGATTTGGAAATAGAGCCTTTAAAGAAGTAGTTAAGGTAAAATGATGTCGGATGGTCTCTAACTCATCATAACTAGTGTCCTCTTTTTTTTTTTTTAAAGATTTTATTTTCTTGACAGAGAACACAAGTAGGCAGAGAGGCAGGCAGAGAGAGAGAGGAAGGGAAGCAGGCTCCCTGCTGAGCAGAGAGCCCGATGGAGGGCTTGATCCCAGGACCCTGGGATCATGACCTGAGCTAAAGGCAGAGGCTTTAACCCACTGAGCCACCCAGGCACCCCATAACCAGTGTCCTCTTAAGAAGACATTAGGACGTAGACACATACCAAGGAAGACCACGTGAGAACAGAGAGAAAATGGCTGTACAAACCAAGGGCAGAGGCTTCAGAATGAAATCAACTCTGCTGACACCTGGATCTTGGACTTCTAGCTTCCAGAACTGTGAGGAAGTACATTCCTGTTGCTTAAGCCAGCCAATGTGTGGTACTTGTTACAGCAGCTGTAGCAAACTAATCAGTCAGTAAACTTACAAGACAAAATAAATTCAAATTAAACAACAATTTGGTGATGGAAACAAGTGCTACAATGTACTTTTGTGTGGGAGTATAATTTGATACACTTTGAAGTGCAGTTTGGTAATAACTACCAGATTTGAAAGATACATTCTTTGACCAACAATTTACTTGAAGCAGAAATTACATGTCATTCACAGATACGTATATATGTATAAATCTGGTCAATTAAATTTAGAAAACTGGAAAAACTGGAAAAGCTTACATTAAAAAAGATTGTACATTATGAAGGAGATTTTTTTAAAAATGAGATAATGTGATACACATTGACATAGAAAGATGTCTGTAGTTTGAGAAGACGTCCATAATATATGATTAAATTAAAAATAGTTGTGAGACAGGCGTGCCTGGGTGGCTCAGTTGTTAAGCATCTGCCTTCAGCTCAGGTCATGATTCCAGGATCCTGGGATCCAGCTCTGCATTGGGCTCCCTGCTCAGCGGGAGGCCTGCCCTTTCCTCTCCCACTCCCCCTGCCTGTGTCCCCTCTCTTGCTGTGTCTCTCTCTGTCAAATAAATAAAATTAAAAAAAAAAAAGTTGTGAAACAGTATGTAGAGAATGACCATATTTATTTATACCCCATGTATCATTTTTTCACCCATTTGGAATACAAATTAAGACCACATTTTCTCTTTTGAAAAGTTGAGTTATTTTTAAGGAACGTTATATAAACTCACCTGATCTAAAGTTATTGTACTTAACTGGTTATTCTATTAGAACATTCATAAAATTTGCCTTAAGAGCCTATCAGAAACTCTTTAGATTTGACAAATCATCAACACAAGTCCCAGAAGAATACTTGGTATATACAATATACATATGTCAAATGAAAAGTGGCAAATTAAGACCACCAGAAATTAATGTATGTAGTCTTGAAACATCCATTTAACTGAGATGAGAGGAGTGGTTCTGCAGAAAATGTTTCAACTGTATGAACCTGGCCTCTTTGCAAACCAGATAGCAGGTATAGACACACAACAGAAAGCTCTTCAGGTTTTAAGGAAAATGGGCATAAAAGGCTTTTGATAGCCAGTCTAAGGTATGATTCGTTTTGGAAAGGAACTCATCAGGTTAACCCGTGTGTTTCTGTCTAGGATATGAGGAAGTGAACATTCACGTGAGCCTCATTGGCCACACGGCCCCTCTGATCATGGCGAATGTTCAAGATAAGAACAAATGACTCGGGGCACCTGGTGGCTCAGTGGGTTAAGCCTCTGCCTTCGGCTCGGGTCATGATCTCAGGGTCCTGGGATTGAGCCCCATGTCGGGCTCCCTGCCCAGCAGGGAGCCTGCTTTCCCCTGCTCTCCGTCTGCCTCTCTGCCTAATTGTAGTCCCTCCCTCTGTCAAGTAGATAAATATGTATTAAAAAAAAAAAAAAAAGAACAAATGACTCACTTCTTCATTAGGTTTGAATGCTCTTTGGGTTATTAGGGATTTCATAGGGATTTAGTGGAATCTCATAATTCCAGAATTTGGACTTAGTTCATCATTAATTTATGCATTCCTTCAGCAAATATTTATTATGAATCTCTAATTTATCAAACTGCCAGGTGAGTCTCCACTGTTGTGATTCAGATCCCCCAAGGGCCGTGAGAATGGCTATGAGTTCCTCGTGCTTATCCAGGACACCTGTCTGCAGTCCTTGTCCCACTGCCCTGTTAAGTACGTAAGAGCCAATTACCGTCAACATTGCCTATTTAGGTGTCTGTCCAGATGTGGCTTCCAGATTACTTTTTTGATCCCAAACTCCCTGATCTTTTCTCTCTGCTCCTTTTCCCCAGTTCCATACCCAGCTTTTGAGCACGGCCACTGGCTCTCCTTGGTTTGTTGACCTATTTGTGTTCTTACAAACCTCAGCTTCTGACTCAGATTTTATCTCTATAGGCTCCTTGGATGTTAATGTCTCCTGAAGATCTGAGTCAGAGATAGTCCAGGCCGCCCTACCTTCCAGAAAGCTCATCTGCCGGCTAGTGGAAAAAATAGAAAGGGCAAGGGTCATTTGTTAGAAATTACGAGGATAGGAGCCAGAGTTGCATTTCATTTTAGATTCTGGGAAAACTAGATGGGACACTTAGGAAGAAATTCCATAAAACCTACTCCAAACACCAATCTAAACAAGGACCCAAGGACTGATCAGTATTATTATAGCTGCAAAATAATTGCCAGATTTGCCAAGAATAATTTTTTTTTTTTATAAAAAACAGCTTTCTAAAAGTTATTAGGCCCACAGGAAGAGTCCATGATCAAAGCCACACATTTAGCTGGAGTGCTGGTTAACTATGACATCAATGTGTGTTTTTCTTCCAAGAGGACTGGCCCTCCCCGCCCACACCCCTGTAGTACAGGGCAGATGGTGTGAATCAGGACACCACTGTCCCACATGACCTCTGCCTAGTGTGGCTGCAGCTGACTCAAGAATCTCCTAAGCATCTCTCCAAGCTCAACAGCTCTGTTAGAGCCTCAGGGCAGCTCTTGTCAGGTGGACACCACTCTAAAACACAGAGAATGCTGCTGCAGGGCTTAAAAAAAAAATGAGTAAGAGGATGCCTGGGTGATTCAGTCCGTTGGGTGTCTGCCTTTGGTTCAGGTCATGGTTCCGGAGTCCTGGGATCGAGTCTTGTGTGGGCCTCCCTGCTCAGCGAAGAGCCTGCTTCTCCCCTGCCTGCCACTCCTCCTGCTTGTGCACTCTCTGACAAATAAATAAATAAAATAAAATAAAGAAACAATACTGATATTTTAAAAGATAAGCTAAAATAAATTAATAGAACATTGATTTTTGAGTATGTGATTCTTAGTATGTCATCATCATGTTAAAAATTCCATGTTAATTAAATGCTTTAAAATGAGCTAATATGGTATTCCCTATTTTTTTAAACAATGACTATTTTAGAAATCATTAATACTATCTCATTGTTCAAAAAAAAAAAAGCCTAATAACTGTGCTTTAAAAACAAACCACCTCAAAATTCTTCTACCAATTAGCAAATGTGTCCTAACACTCAAACGTGTACTTGGGTTTGCTGTAGGTCAAAACACAAATGGCATATTCTTCGGACGTGGTGTTTCATTAATTCGGGGGATTATGTCATTCGGGGGCCCCTACATGGCGATGCCAACACTGTGTTCTGAGAGAAGGTGTGGGCACTAGCTCTCATTTCGACAAGTTTTTTGTTTTAATCAATAACATCCTATTTCAAGCAAAATTTGTCTGTGGTTTACTACTCTCTGGATGTGTTCAGTCCCAACGAAGTCTGGCACTGTGTGTAGTTACCTTCTTGACTGATTTACGTTTCATATAGCCAACAGTTCTCAGATCTGCAAACTCGTGAGCTGGAGAAAAGCTCCCCAGAAAGCGTATTTGAGTTTCATACGGCTCTCAAAGGATCAAATTCATCCTCATGCAACCAAAGCTGCTGTTTCTATGCCCTCCTTTGACCATTGTTCTCATTTATCTCATTTACTTTGAAAACATCTTGCTTTTTCCCAGACATCTCTTCCACACTCCGTGGCTTATCTTCCAACATAGATGCTCAAACAGTATTATATTTGGAACAACGCAGAAGACAAAGGCTAGGGCACCTTCTTATACATGCAACAGAAAGGAAGAATCATTTCGCGCAACCGGAGTTATTTCTCCAAATATTGGGAAGGTCTTCATTTTTCTTTGCATGTAAAACACCACTTAACAACCAAGCTAAGGGAGTTAATATTTTACACAGTAATAGCAGTCTTTCACTTTCGAATATTTTGAGACATCAGTGTTTTACAAATGTTAAGGGATTCGATTGCGTATGATCAACTATTATAGCTAATGAACTGATTTATAAAGTCATATTCATTGCTCGTCTCTCTTTTCTCTTGGACTCAAATTCGTAGGATCCTATCCTCCATGGACATCACCTACTACCTATAAAAGGGTGAGCATGAGGGGCGCCTGGGTGGCTCAGTTTGTTAAGTACTTGCCTTTGGCTCTGGTCGTGATCTCAGGATCCTGGGATCAAGGCCCAAATCGGGCTCTCTGCTCAGCGGGGAGTCTGCTCTCCCTCTTTCTCTCTATCAAATAAATAAATAAAATCTTAAAAAAAGGGGGGTGAGCATGTTTATTACAAACATGGCTTAAATGCATAAACATTCTGCGGACAAATAATAAGATTGGGGAAGAATGAGACAGTATTAAGAAAGTTCTTGGCTCCAGGGTTGGAAGTCATAAGAGATGAGATCATTAGAATGAAGTTGAACTTCCAAGAACACAGTCAATGATCTTAATGTTCGATTGTGTGGTAGTGGCTGGAACAACGGGTCAAGAGATTTTAATCATTCAAGCAAATTGGAACAAAAAAGATTTCTAGACAGTGCTGTGGTCAGATTTGCTGGGTGCTCTGAAGTAGAGGGTAAAATCTAAGAAACTGCCTGTTGAACATGCAACAGTGTTCATGGAAGTGTCCTAATCTAGCGTGCTGGCCCTGCGTCTAGGCTGGGTTAAGGTGCTCCTTTTTTCATTTCCAAGTTTCCCACAGAACCTAGTGCCTGTAGCCATTAGGACATGGTCACACTTTACAGTGGTTTTTGTTTTGTTTTGTTTTTCTGCTTGTTATTAGATTTTGAGATCCTTGAGGGCAAGGGAACTTAGCATTGTGCCTACCATAAGCACCTAATAAACGTTTGCTTGATTTCATTTGATTTAATGTCAACTGATTTAACAGGAAGTAAGGATTTATTTGAATATTCTGCTTTCTTAAAAATGCTGACTGGTCCCAGGTTGCCTGGCACAGAAGAGGCTGTTGAGAATGGCTTCCCCTGGGATATCAGACGCCCTCCATCTTCTCCTTTTGCCTCACTGGCCTGAACATACACAATCCTGGGTACTTTACTTTGCAGCTAGGTGTACACTTGTGGGGGGGAATCTTTTGGGGCAGGAGGCAGCTGCTAAGCCATTTGTAAAGAAAGGAGGTGACAGGAAAATGCTGGATTTCCTGCTACAGACAGATCCAAGATGACTATTCCTATAATTTGGGAAATGAACTACCAGGGGACAATCCGCTTTATACAAAGATTTTTCACAAGAGTCTTTCAAAAAGTGAGTTTGTATATTTGCAATTTTTTCCCCACCGGGGGAGAAATGAAGTATTTCTCAAAGGGATCTGGAACCCAAAATGGTTAGTACCCACTGCTTAGTGTGAGTGAACAGAATTTGGCTTTCAAAAGTCAAGCTTCTAATTTGATGTTCCTTTGTGGGAAGGCTAACATCTGAGCCTCTTTGTATTCATGGTCACGTGACACGACGTACCCAGCACACAACAGTCAATAGGGGTTTGTTTGGACAAAATACATTCATAGTCAAAGCAAGCCTTACTTGAAAGTCATCACTGCCCAGGGATGACATCATCTGATAGTGCTTTTTACTTTATACACCATGGTGTGCTCACATGTAGCAGTTAATAGAAAGAATTCACCCCTTTCTTTCTTTCTTTTTTTTTTTTAAAGACTTTATTTGAGACAGAGAGGCAGAGAAAAAGAGCATGATGTTGGGAAAAGAGAGGGAGAGGGAGAAGCAGACTCCCTACTGAGCAAGGAGCCCCACATGGGGCTCGATCCCAGCTCCCTGAGATTGTGACCTGAGCCGAAGGCAGTTGCTTAACTGACTGAGCCACCCAGGTGCCCCAACTTACCCCTTTCTGAAAGAGTAAGAAGTTTCAGTTGAACCGGTGAAAAATTTGCAATTTCTCTACCTTTTCCATGTCCAACTACTACCACCAGAAACTTTTATTTGCATGCTACTTATATTTGTAAATATTTCATATTCAATTCTTAAAAAATTCTGTGGGATTCATAGGCCCTCCAAGGAGTAGGACATCTGTGATGAGAATATGAGGCCTGGTTTTCCCACAGCTAGGAGGCCTAGTTTCTTGTTCCTTTCCTTCAGTGACCCCGCAGAGGTGTTGTGAGATTCCACACAGATCCAAGTTTTAAACACAGACAAACAATCCAAGCAGGTCTGTAACCACAGGAGACCAAAAGTTCTGCAATAGCAGGTGACTTTTCTAAGAAAGCTCACACAGTCTGGGATAGGCTAACCTGACCACCACAGAGCAGAAGGAAAAAAAAAAAGCCACAAAACCCTCCTTAAAAAAAAAAAAAAAAAAAAAAGCAGCAACTTCATTTGCTGGCTCAGCGGATGTTTTTCCCTATTATAGATTGAAAAAGAACACGACTTGGAACCCTTTTACCCTTAGTCCTTCCTCCCGCCCCCGACTGTACCATTAAATCCTAGATACTGGGGTGACTGAAAAGGATAGGGAATAAATCAGTAATTGCAAAAAAAACTTTCTCCTCATTTTCTGCTTGGCAGGACTTGTTACTTTCTTCTAAGTTGTTTATAATGATCCGTTCAAGGGTTTGCTCTGCTTGTGAAGGTCACAGCCAGAGCCGGCAATGAACTTTGGACTATGGCTGGAGCGAGGTAAACAACAGCACTATAAATACCAGGGCTCTGGCTGTGGCTTGGAGGAGCTGCGGGGCTGAGCAGAGAGAGAGGAAGCAGGCTGGTTGGAAGGGGTTGTGTAAGTCGCAACTTTGTGTTTGCCAATACTTGATTCTTTGAGAGTTTGGTAAATAACTTGATTTTGAGCCTGATAAAATGTTTCTGTCCTTAGGATAGAGTTTCAAAAAGGGACACGGGTAAAGGAAATAAAAAGAATACAAAAGGAAGAAATAAATACAAAAGGAAGAGAACAAAAGAGTCTGGAATTGGGTGGGGTAGGTGAGGCTCTGTCTGGGGGGCGGGGCACAGTCCTTGCAGATTTCTGCCCTGCCTGCTGGACAGGGGTAACTCTGCAAAGAGTTGTGTTGTTTTGTAGGTGATATTGCGTGTTCAGGCTTGACTGTCTCCCACGGAAATGCAGAGAATCTCAGGAACAATCAGACCCTGGGTTTGAGGGGGTCGAGACAGTTGTGGCCATTCTGCAGGCTGTGGAAATGTCCAGGGGTACCGTGAGCGGTTTCGGAAATCACCGCACGGGACAACACAAGACCTGGTATGGGGGGTGGGGGGCGAGCAGGGTATGTCCACTGCGTGGACGAGGTTGTCTTTGATGAAATGCAGGGTTTTGCAGTGTACAAGGTGAGCGGATACTTTCAGGTGAACAAGGAAGGGCCCTCAGAGGCCAGCCTGGAGTTTGGGGGGGGTAGTTTCTGCATATTTTGCCTTTTAATGGGGGAATTCAAATCAGACGTAAGTCTGCATGTGGTCAAAAATCTTGTTTGGTGATTGAAAAGTGGTAGGACTAGTGAAATTGACAGTTACTTTAAATAGCTTCCAGTATTTCCAGTTGAGTTATCTATCTTCATTATTTTTAACGTAGCTATCTGATAGCCATGATAATCAAATGTTTATTATGCATGAAATGATCCTAAGAAAATAAGTTGAACAGCCTATTGATTATACAATAGAAAAAAGTTTGTGTGAACTGCATAAGCCACTACCCTAGGCCAATGGCTTTATGTCTTTTTTCATCAAAAAACTAAATGAGGCATTTATCTTTACTATTTAGCCCCTTGAGAGGATATGTATATGGTGAAGTGATGAATTCACCAAGTGGTGAATTTATGCTGAAGATCCTATAGCTGCTGAAATTATGTTCTAGAAAGTAGGGGCTCGTCCTCCATTCTAGTAAGAAACAAAACAAATGGAAATACTTTGATGTTCTCTTTGCCTTCCTTAGGCATAAACCAGTAAAACCCTGGCTTCTATAGCTGTTAATGAATTTAGCAGAACTGGTTTGAATCCAGCCTCTTTTGTGACTCACACCTATGTGGACTTGGGCAAGATGCCGAACTCGCTCTCAGCCACAGTTTCCCGAGCTGCAGAAGGCGGGGGTGATGGTCCCACAGTCGTAAGGATTAACTGGCAGGCTATGGGGAGGTGCTTAGCACCACCGTGTTGAGTTCCATAAATGCTCAATGAGTGGTGGCTATAATAAGGGTAATTGTGCCATCAGTAGAAATAACATCCTGAAGAAATCCCCTAGATTTAGTCCAGATGCAAGCTCTATTTTTAAATAGTAGAATCTTAAAAATATTAGAGTAGTTGGGATGGACTTAATAAATCATTTAATTTCCCTCTCTTTTCTTTTAGTAAGATTCTTATCAAGATACCCTATACAGGTAGGAATTTTGTGGTGTTAAATGACGTGAAAGATAGTCAGGTTTTTAAAAATTCTGTCCACATCAACCAGTGCACCAGAGCCCCACTCAATCTGGTTCTAGCCTTTCTGTACACATATTAATTCTGGGTAACTGATCATTAGCTGCCCACCTTCTTTCCCTCCCCTGTGTCCCCCCAAAGTACTTTTACTTTCTTATCCCAGATTAGTGCCTGAAAGTGTGCCAAATTCCCAGTTCTAGAATGTTGTCTCTCCATGGACTTTTATATCAGAATAAGCCTGTTCCTGGGTGGATTTTTTCTTTTTCTGCTCATCTTTGCTGAATGAGTTTCTATTTTTGCTACCTCTTTAAGGATCCCTTGTTTTATGTGTACCTCACTGCTGGGAGAGTTAGCCTTAGTTTGGGGGATATTTCTGGTCAGATACTGAACTTTTCTACTTAGAGGAGGGCATCTTTTTACCCAAGAGCATGCCATCTAGTCACAGAAACTTCCTGAAAGTCATGGTGGCCAATACATAGAGTTTGATTGCAGGGAGTTTGGAGTGGTAGAGGGACAGTGATTTGTGGCATATCTCCTTGGTCAGAGTTTTTTCTTTGGTCATATTTACCTCAGATGTGGTAGTAACAATTTGGGAGGCGGTTTTATACCTGAAAAGATTCAAACCCTTTATTGTTAATGTAGAGCTAGACTTTAAAGAGTAAGAGGAACAAAAGAGCCATACCCAGGAGACTTAGAAATGCAGAATGCTTGAACCTGCGAGCTAAGGGCCCCACCTCAGCCACCTTCACGGTGGCAAATTGCCCTCACTGCCACCTCCTCTCTTCCTGGGTTCTCTTTCCATGCTGGCTCTTTTCCTTCCTTTCTTAGATTGATAGGGGGCAGAAAGCGGCAGTCAGAACTTGCATCTCCAAGCTCTTATTTATTTGAGAGAGAGAGAGAGAGAGAGAGTGTGTGTGTGAGAGAGAGACATGAGATGTGGGAGGGGCAGAAGGAGAAACAGAGTCTCTGCTGATGTGGGGCACCATCCCTGGACCCCAGGATCATGACCTGAGCCAAAGGCAGACCCTTAACCCACTTAACCGGCCCAGCCACCCAGGCGCCTGCATCTCAAAAAATCTTGTTTGCAGAATGTTACTTGACTATAGAGGCCACAGTCTCAAAATTTTTCTAAACCTTTATCTTCTAGACAAGTAGTTGGCTGCCTGTTGAGGCAGGTCTCCACAGCTTTACTAAGTTTCTGGCCAAGCCATGTGGTTCAGAGATGCTTGGACAACTCCCCTGCCTCTGGCGGATTTTTTAACCCCTTCTGGGTGGGAAGATTGGTGCGGGCAGGCCCAACATAACGAGCCCCGCAACACTGGGATGGAATCCCGGGCCGGGCTAGCTGCTGATGGGAAGGGGGAGGGCACTGGCTGGATTTATAGAAATCCCTGGTTATGACTGTGAAGTCACCTGTGGAGATGACAGAAAGGTTTCCTCTATTACAGGACAACCCCAGCAATGTGGAGAAGCCTGGGGCTTGCCCTGGCTCTCTGTCTCCTCCCAGGGGGAGGAACAGAGAGCCAGGGACAGAGCACTGTTTGTAAGCAACCTCCAGAGTGGAGCTTAGGAGATCAGAAGCCAATGCTGAACTCAAGTGGTTCAGTGACAGTGGTGGCCCTTCTTCAAGCCAGCTGATACCTGTGCATTCTGCAGGCATCCCGGTGAGTGTCATTCTGTGCTCCAGGACTTCTAAAGGGGAAAGCTATTGAACACATACATATATGCATAAAAGAAACATAGAAATGGAAAAGGTGTGTTTATTAAGTCACATCTTTAGAAAACTATACAGGTTTGCCTAAAACATCTTAGAACGGAGTATACTAGGAGGATCTATACCAGAGCATTTATTGTGGTTTTCCTGGGATTATAGAAAAATTTTCTTCATTTTATGGACCCATAGTTTATAATGTCTTACTAAATATATATTACTTGTGTAATGAAATGTTCTAAAATGTAATCCTGCAAATGTGTTAGTTATTTTGATAGAGGACGCAAATGCGAGTGCTTTGCTGGAGGAGAATCAACACTAGACTTGCCATCAAATGTCCTGTGTCATTTCACAAATACATATATGTATATATAAATTATATGTATAACAAATATAAGTATATTTGTTAGGCTCTTCCGTAAGTATTTATTGGGTAGAATTCTCTGTCAAATGGATTAAAAAATGTACACTTTGTAAGATTAATTTGAGGACCAAATGAGTTATTGCTTGTGCAGTCATTTAGCATGAGGTTTTAACTGAGCACAAGTATTCAATAAATAATTGAAAAAACATAAGTTTTAGTTTTTTACAACAATATAAAGAAGAGATAGAAGTAAAAAATAGCAAAAGAGTTTCATGTAAAAAATAGTGAGGAGAGAGAAGTCACTAATAAATGAGATTATTCCTTTTTTGTATTTTTCCCAAATATTTCAGATTGGAAGACCTGCGAGTAAAACTGGAGAAAGAAGGATATTTGAACATCTCTTACGTTGTTGTTAATCATCAAGGACTTTCTTCTCAATTACAATATATGAATCTTAAAAATAAGGTTTCAGAGCATATTCCTGTTTATCAACAAGAAGAAAACCAAACAGATGTCTGGACACTCTTAAATGGGAAAAAGGATGACTTCCTCATATATGACAGGTGTGTATGACACACACCACACACACCAAATTAAAACATAACCTGCTTTGCATTTAAGAGTAAGTGACTTAAAATAAGACATCTTCTTTTGTTTTTATTACCAGATACTCAGAGTGAACACATTAAAATGTTTGGTTTTAATATTGTCTTTTTTTTAAGATTATTTATTTATTTGAAAGACAGAGATCACAAGTAGGCAGAGAGGCAGACAGTGAGAGGAGGAAGCAGGCTCCCCGCTGAGCAGAGAGCCCGATGTAGGGCTCGATGTGGGGCTCCATCCCAGGACCCTGGGATTATGACCGGAGCTGGAGGCAGAGGCTTTAACCCACTGAGCCACCCAGGCGCCCAGGTTTTAATGTTTTTGAAATGACTTTCTTTTGTGCAAAAGAATCCACCATTCTAACAGGGAAACACAGAAAATTGACTATAGGCCAGCCACCCCCCCCCCCCCCCCCCCCCCCCCCCCCGCCCAAGATTAGCATTCTGAAAAAGAAGGAGCAATTTGCATATCATGGACAATTCTAACCTGAGAGTTTTGCAGATGAGTAACTATACTTTGCAGACCACTTGCTTATCTCTGATCTGATTAATAGTTTAGAAATTCAGGTAGGTCACTCTTTATAAAGTATGTTAATAATTTAGGTCTAATCTGCATAAATCTGTGTTTGATCCCTTGAATGAATAAAACATTTGTATTTTGAGGGAACCTAGTTGCTTACATTATTTGATATGACCAACATGACTAGTTGATCCTGTTTTCTTTGGACTCTCAGAAATGGTGAGCCAGACTCTGTTTAGGACTAAGCCCTACTTTATCTTACTCTAAATATTTTTTTTATTGTGTTATTTTAGTCACCATAATACTCTAAATATTTTTAATATTATGTGTTCTTTTCAGACTATAAACTTCTAGTTTAGATAGTTGCAAAGTGTAGTTCTTTGATATTCACATAATGTTATATATCCTGGGTAAAATGTGGGCAAGAAGGACATTTCAACTCCACCATTTCTGAGAATACCAAATATTGTAATTCCATTTCTTTCATTATGCTGAAATTTTTGTTGCGTCAGAGATATATGTATATGTATGTATGTATTTTAAAGATTTTATCTATTTATTTGACAGAGAGATCACAAGTAGGCAGAACAGGCAGAGAGAGGGGGAAGCAGGCTGCCCCCCCAAGCAGAGAGCCCACTGTGGGGCTCTATCCCAGGACCCTGAGATCATGACCTGAGCTGAAGGCAGAGGCTTAACCCACTGAGCCACCAAGGCACCCCTGCATCAGATATATTTTTTAACTAAATGGGCTACTTGCTAAGAAATTTTTTGTTACACTGTAAATTTTTTGTTGTGTAGAATTTGTGCTGCCATAGTAGTTATGAAAACCTCATGTGATTTGCAGAGCCCAATTTATAATAAATCAATGGTTTGGGCATTGGTAGAGTTTATGTGTCTTACCAAACTGTATTTGACCAAGTCATAGTGACTAAACTTAACGTAGTTTTGATATTATTAATGTTGGCTTATCTATAACATTTTGAAATGCTTTTATTAGATTCACTGTATCCTTGCTGTGACCTAAGGTGGTATTCAGTGCCAGGGAGCTCATCTGAGACCCCGTTCAAGGAAATTTACTGAAGTTGTGAATGGATGGGTCTTCGTTATAAGACCATTAAGCCAACAATACACGTCCCAAACTGCTTATATACGATCACTGTACAGAAACTATTGTAACGATATTGTGTTTGTCCTTTTTTTCAGATGTGGCCGTCTTGTATACCATCTTGGTTTGCCTTATTCCTTCCTAACTTTCCCATATGTAGAAGAAGCCATTAAGATTGCTTACTGTGAAGAGAAATGTGGAAACTGCTCTCTCACGGTATTTTATTTTTCTCAATTATTTTTACTGGGAGAAAAAAGAAAATCTTTTAGGAGCTATCTAAATTGTTTCAAGACCAATTAGCTAATCAGTGTTTCTGTTGAAAAATAAACAACAGTAATTTCTATAATTACACATACCTTCTATTATGTAACATGTACTGTAAGACATTTTTTCAAGATCCGTATTCCTGCTTTTATCTGGGAGTTTTGAAAACAAAAGTCAGTATAGATCACATATTTCAAATATCACCAAATGATACTGCATGTGTTCAAAGTGCTCAAAGAATTCAGCCAACATAAAATAACATTATTGTAAAATCCTGAATATGCTCACGTAGGAGCATACTGATAGCAAAACTAATTCATGGCATTACCTGAAATGGAACTGGGACCCAGACAGCTACTTAATTTGTCAAGGTTCAGCTTTTCCGTGAAGCCCTTACACTGTCTGCCCATTTTGCAGCCAGAATCACCGTGTTTATTTCACAACAGAATAGATTTTCTACTCATTACTGATATTTCTCTTCTAACAACTGTGAGAATATTTCTTCCTTGTTATAAGAAGCTCTCTATTTAAATATGGTTTATGAAAAGATACTCAAGGAATTGATTTTAATTTATACTAACTAGAACCCCTCCCCCAGGTTGAAAAAGGAAAATAATTCCAAACAATTTTCCTTAATAGGGCAAATTGGAAAAAGTTAAACTCAGGTTTAAACGAATTCCTTTTTTAAAAAAAGATTTTATTTATTTGATAGAGATCACAAGTGTGCAGAGTGATAGGCAGAAGGAGAGGGAGAAGCAGGCTCCCCACTGAACAGAGAGCCCAACTCTGGGGTCAGAGGTTAATGGCAGATACTTAACCATTGAGCCACCCAGGCACCCCTAAAAATAATTCTGAATTTGATTTGTGAGCTATACATCTTTCAGATTTTTTCATATGTATGAAAGCCACCTCAATTTTTAAAGAACTATTTAATTAACTAATTTAGTTATTAAGCACAACAGGTTAATTACTCTAGTTATATAATTTTCACATTTTAATCTTTGTTATAATCCTATGAAGCTTATTCTACTGCTTTTAGAGAGGGAAAGACTGAGATAATGCAAATAAACTATTAACTCAATGTCTGACTTCTAAGTGCTTAATAAATGCTAGCTAATATTGATTCCTCATATTCTGGGATTATTTTAGTATTTTGCATTTTTGCAAGTGCCTAATAGTTACAATTATACCCAGTTATATTTAAACAAAGGCAGAAACAGTTCCCATAAATGCTTAAAATTTATGAGCCACCTGGAAATAGGAATAATATCCATATATATCTGATATGCCAAAGCAAATTGGACTTTTCCTATTTCATTGTATCCTAGATGCCATCAATTAAATGACACATTATTTTATGTACTATTTAAAAAAAATTCTGTCAAGGTAGGACACAATGTTGTAACACTATCAACAGTAGGATGCATTCTGATTTTAAAGACACTAAAATGTGAAAAAAATACATTGTAGGATCGATAAAATGTAGGATTGATAAAATATAGTAATTGGTTTTTTGAAATTAGACTACTGCTACCAATCTTTGAACATTTAGAACACTATGTGGTATATTTTAAACATTTATCAAATTGTTACTAAGTTTGTCAAATTGTTTATAATATTAAATTCTCAAAAAGTGAAGGAAATAGTCAAAACTAAAAGGCACCCTATGAAATGGGAGAAGATACTTGCAAATGACATATCTGATAAAGGGTTAGTATCCAAAATATATAAAAAACTTCTAAAACTCAACACCAAATAACGTAGTAATCTAATTAAAAATGGGGCAGAACACATGGATAGACATTTTTCCAAAGAAGACATATAAGAGGGCAAACAGACACATGAAGAGATGTTCAACATCACTGATCATCAGGGAAATACAAAAACTGTAGTGAGATACCACTTCGCACCTGTTGGAATGGCTAAAATCAATAACACAAGAAACAACAGGTGTTGGTGAGGATGTGGAGAAAGGGGAACCCTCTTACACTGTTGGTGGGAATGCAAACTGGTGCAGCCGCTCTAGAAAACAGTATGGAGGTTCCTCAAAAAGTTAAAAATAGAGCTACCCTATGATCCAGGAATTGCACTAGTGGGTATTTACCCCCAAAATAAGAAAATACTAATTTAAGGGATACATGCACCCCTCTGTTTATGGCAGCATTATCTACAATAACCAAATTATGGAAACAGCCCAAGTGTCTATTGATTGATGAATGGATAAGGAATATATGTGTGTACACAGACACACACACACACACACTGGAATATTATTCAGCCAGAAAAAGAATGAAATCTTGCCATTTGCAACGGTGTGGATGGAGCTAGAGAGTATTGTGCTAAGTGAAATAGTCAGAGAAAGACAAATAACGTATGATTTTACTCGTATGTGGAATTTAAAAAACAAAACAAATGAACATGGGGGAAAAAAAGAGGCAAACCAAGAAACAGATCCTTAATTATAGAGAACAAACTCAGGGTTGCTGGAGGGGAGGTGGGAGGGAGGGATGGGTTCAACAAGTGACGGGCATTAAGGAAGGCACTTGTGATGAGCACTAGGTGTTATATGTAAGTGATGAATCACTAAATTCTGCACCTGGAACTAATATTGTACTGAATGTTAACTATCTGGAATTTAGTAAAATTTTGGGAAAAAAAAAAAAGAAATAAAGCAAAAAAAAAAAAAAAAAGAAAAAAGAAAAAAAGAAATGAACAAATGAGCCAAGGGGGAAAAAGAGGGGCAGGGTGGCAAATCAAGAACCAGAAACAGACTCTTAACTACAGAGAACTGATGGTTACCAGAGGGGAGGGCGGGGGATGGAGGGGATGGGTGAATCAGGTGATGGGGATTAAGGCGTGCACCTGTTGTGATGAGCACCATGTGTTGAATGGCAGTGCTGCATCACTATATTGTACACCTGAACCTAATACTACGTTGTGTGTTAACTAACTGGAATTTGAATACAAACTTTAAAAATTACATTGAATTCTTAAAAGTACCATTTAATAGTTGTATGCAAAAATCCAGTGGAATTTTTAACTTTTCAAAAATGGTGAACACTTAGAAGATCAGTGTGAGAGACCAAAGACTAACTGCGCTTACAAATCACTTTAGGTAAAAGTTTCATATGACGCTGCTCTATCTGTAAGCTTTGAGGCTATGATTTGTGGGCACACAAAACAATAAAAAAAAAAAGACTCGCAGCAAATTAACTAGTTTGATGCAGAATGGAATCTCTTGCTCAGTGGAAGATTGGCAGGATTTGCTCCTTGCCCCCCACAGCCTGACAGGAGGGACATAGTAACAAAAGTAGTGAAGTTCAAAACATTTCCTGGCGTAAGTTGAGGCATGAAAAATGACTCATTTTGAGCAGAGTTTATTGGCATTTTTGAGTTATCAGAAATTAGTTTGCTTTAGAATATAGCATTATATTTGAATAGAATGATAAAGTGATACAGGTGTGAAAGGTTCTGTGTAGTTCAGCTGCTTCTAAGACTTGATATTTGTTTGACTTTACTGCAATCAGTGGTAAGTTCTTTTAACCAGTTAATCTAGTTTTCCTTCTGCAGATGTAAGTAAGGTCATTTGTGTTCTTTTTAAGCCTTATCTGTCTCTTAATTCTTCAGAATTTTTTTTTTTTTGAAGATTTTATTTATTTATTTGAGAGAGAGAGAGAGATCACAAGTAGGCAGAGAGGCAGGCAGAGAGAGAGGAGGAAGCAGATTCCCCACTGAGCAGAGATCCCAGGATCCTGAGATCATGACCTGAGCCAAAGGCAGAGGCTTTAACCCACTGAGCCACCCAGGCACCCCCTTCTTCAGAATTCTTAAAAATTTGGGAAATGCTCTTGATAAGGAAAATTTGAATTCTGTTGATTTAACCCGTATAGAAGCCTAGGTGAACTCTTAAATTTTAATTGGCTTATGCTGTATTTTACGTATTTGCAAAACATTAATGTTCATTCCCTTGTAAGAAGCTTGGGGAATCTTGGATTAAATGCAGACTTTGTAGAAGAAGCAGTTTGTAATTAGGTATGACGGAAAGCAAATATTAGTAAGTCTAGGTGTTGAAACCGATTTCAGATTTTTTATCTCATTAATATAATGCTAGAAAAACAAAACCAGTTCAATCCTAATTAACTGGCTTGAATGTTACATATTTTAGCTCTACAAATCATTTTTTGTGCACTCTTGCTAAATCTTTACATTTATTGATAAGTGATTGTAAATTTATTCTAGACCCTGGAAGCTAAAGACTTCTGTGAAATGGTATCTTCGCCTACTGTGGGAAACACAACGGAGGCTCCCCAGCCACACCACCACCACCACCACCATCACAAGCATGGGCATCAGCATCATGGGAACAAGGAGCTCTCGGAGACTCAGCCACCAGAAGCCCCAGATGCGGCTGAGTATCCCGCTCCTCAAGGCCTTCATCAGCACCGTAAACACAAGACCCACCAGAGACAGGGCCACCCAGAGAACTGAGATCTGCCAGCAGGGAGTGAAGGTTTACAACTTTCTGTCCCACAAAAGCAGCTCTGACGAAAGGGTTGTATAAATCAGTTACTCTGCACATTGCCTAAAGATTCAGGCTTGGCTCCTCGCAGCTGATGCTGACATTGACGTCATCTGATATTTGAAAAAACAGGGTCTGCAACCACCTGACAATGTAAGGAAACCCTCCCCTCTTTATGCAGCTGACAGGGACTTTGGGCAGAGGAGAACGTCATTGAATCTTGACAGTGACGTTTGCCTCCAGCTGCCTGACAAGCAGGTCAGCAGCTTCAGCCCACAGAAGCCAGCACCAATTGAAGCTGAAAAAATAAGGCCAAAATGTGAAAATGACCTTCATACTAAATAGTTAAATAAGACATACTCCCCAAGTAGGTCTGGACAGTTTCATTTCCAGCATTTTATAAGCTGTCTAATACTGATCCAAAAATAAGAATTGGATTTGTACAAACATGGAGAAATCTATTACATTGGCTTCCAAATTTTAAAATTTAAATCAAAGAAATTTTTGCCCAAACCATGTTTTCATTATTTTATTATAAAGGTGATTGCAGCATTTGGTTAATATGTTTTTCTTTTTCTTTTTCCAGCATTCTACTTGCTTTAATGAGAACAGAGACATAAACTATGACCTAGGGGTTTCTGTTGGATAGTTAGCAATTTAGAATGGAGAAGGAACAACAAAGACATGTTTTCCATTTTTTTCTTTAGTTATTTCTCAAAAAAAATTGTCTTTTAAATCTTACGTTTTTAATTGATTAAACCTTTAAAGAACTCAGTGAATTCTTCTTTTAAGTTCTAGAAATACTGACACATGACTATTTTGCTAGGACTACATTTTAAATATCTACTTACACTTTGTATATCTAAGAGTTTTGATTTTCACTATCCTGTATGAAATGAAGCCCCTATATCTTATTTTCTTTATCTAGCATATCATACTCTTAAATTTGAGATAGTCTGTCTTGAGAGTTGTAATGGAAAAGATAAAAGAATGTTGTCTGTCTCTTGATTGTTTAGAAAGTATTTCCATAGTCCATGATGGTTCAATAGGTAAACTAAGGCCTATAAACCTGAACTCCTTTATGGTTAATACTGTTAAGCAAGAATGTAGTACACGATTGGCCAGATGTGGATTTGTTTAAATAAACTCAATTTAAAAAGTTTGAAGCTCTCCTTTTTCTTTGTTATTATTTGGGCAGTATGTTCTATCAATGATAGAAGTAAGTTTTCAACTGCTTTTATTTTATTTATTTATTTATTTATTTATTTAAAGATATTATTTATTTATTTGTCAGAGAGAGAGAGGGAGAGAGAGCAAGCACAGGCAGACAGAATGGCAGGCAGAGGGAGAAGCAGGCTCCCCGATGAGCAAGGAGCCCGATGCGGGACTCAATCCCAGGACGCTGGGATCATGACCTGAGCCGAAGGCAGCTGCTTAACCAACTGAGCCACCCAGGCGTCCCTTTCAACTGCTTTTAAAGAAATTAGGTAGCAACTAATGAATTTACTTTCCTACTCAAAACCGTCTACGCTTAAGGTAAGAACCTTTCCCAGTAGGTTTAAGATCAGAATCTTTGTTAAGGGAGAGGCGTTGCTCTAAATCATGAATGGTATTCCGAAGAACTGCAATCTCCTTGTTTTTTTCTTCTTGAAGATGTTGAAGCTTCTAAATAAAGCAGAATGAAATTTGTTACTGCAATTCAGAAACAGGAGGATTAAATGCAAGAAACAAAAAACCTAGTAAAAACTGCATTTCTGTCTTAAGTAGGTATTTTTAAAGAGCTTATTTTGAAAGATTTATAATTTTATCTTCAGGAGGCTTATGGGGTAAAAGGGGAATAAAGATACCAAAATATGTATTAGCACCATTTGTTCTAGTTTATTCCCTTCTCCCTATATAGCTTGAAGTTCTAAACCATAAAGGAGCTGAACAAAAAGAAACCCATTATCTGAGTGCCTAAATAACTTGGAATAGTAGGTCACCCCTAGTTCAGAATGTATTACAGAATTCCTTACATGGCCCAAAGAGTCAAAGACTTCTGTAATGTTTTAATTTACTGCTAAGATTTATAATTTTAAATTAAAGGTGACTTTTAAAGTTTTATCTATCTATTTTATAGAGAGCACTCAGTGGGGAGGGGCAGGAAGAGGGAGAAGGGGAGAGAGAATCTCTCAAGCAGTTTCCATGCTCAGCACATGGCCCAATGCAGGGCTCAATCTCATGACCCTGAAATCATAACTTGAGTTGAAACCCATAGTCTGATGCTTAACTGAGCCCCCCCAGGCACCCCAAATTGAAAGTGACTTTTAAAGATTATTCAAAACCCAAGATCTTCCTGATTGTGTGATATATTTTAAGAAAAATCGTTAAGTATATCATTAGTAAATACTAGACAGCTTTTAGAGAAACACACTAAGAAAATATTTTCTTAAGAAATAGCTATGGAAGAAAATCTCACATACCCTTCTGTAGATACTCTGTGGCAAAACAGTAGAATCTGGATATGATTTTGATTTAGTTTGAACTCTTGCTAGTTTGGCATCAAACTGAATCAAGTTTAAAAAAGAAAGTTATTGAGAACATTCTAGCTAAACAACTAAAACAATTGCTTCTATAAATATAAGCATAATTCATTATATTTTTAACATAATCTGTGATTTAAGTATATTCTCTGTATAACACAAGATAGAGAAGTCTTCCTTTAAAGGAACAATTTTTAAGAAAGAGCAAAGAACACCCAAACAAGATTAACGTTGCTGCGTGTTAAATTACCTGGAGAGCTTTTTAAAAGTACCAAATGCCTGGGCAGTACCTTAGAGATTTTGGGATAGAGTCAGCATAATCTTTTTGTTAAGACATTAGGAAGCAATCTAGATAACCAGGATTAGGAATCTAGTTAACATAAAGATGGGTAAAAATATTTTCATGTTACCATGAATGTCCTTTAGTAAAGAAAAAATAGTGTAGTCAACAGTCATGGGGTAAAAACTCGTATTACCCTTCTGTAAAATCATTGAGGCTGAGTAGTAGAATTTGGATATAATTTTAGTTTGAACTCTTATTGGTTTGACATTAAACTGAATCAGGTTTAAAAATTCTCATAAGTCATTCTTACAGGTCATTTTATTTTTGCAAAAAAAAAAATTTTTAAAGAATAAATACATTCTCAAAACATCCATGTCTTAGAGATTCTGACATCTGGTTAAACAACCTCCTGAAAGGGCTTTAGTTAGACCTTGGAACTGGAACTGTAGCCTTTGAGATGCCTTATTTGAAGATGCCTTATTTGAAGTCCCTTGAACATTAAAAAAAAAAAAAAAATCTGATTTGTCTGCCTGTATGGTATTTTCCACAAGTTTATTAGAGAGCAACTTGTCTCTTCTTCTTCTTCTTTTTAAAAAGATTTTATTTATTTTTTATGTGACAGAGACAGAGTGAGAGAGGGAACACAAGGAGGGTGAGTGGGAGAGGGAGAAGTAGGCTTCCTGTTGAGCAGGGAGACGGACGTGGGGCTCAATCCCTGGAATCAAGACCTGAGCTGAAGGCAGAGCAACCGAGGTGCCCCAACTTATATCTTTTTAATAAAGCTGAAGGAATTTCTAAGTGGTTTACAAGCGTTCCACAGTTTCTGCCGAAGAGGGAAAAGTGTTAAGGATTAGAAACATTTGCTCCATCGCTGGAATGAATAGTGGTCCTATGATGCTTGCCTACACTCAGCTACACAGTGTGGGAAATGCTGATTTGCAGGTTTCCTGTCCCAGAGGAAACAGTCCTCTCTGTGGACCTTTTCAATGACTGAAGAGTCCCACCTTCAGGCCAAGTGCTGAAAGGCAAGGTAGCTAGCTGTGTCCGATGTTTGAGAGCTGCATGTGATGGAGAGTGAGCCTGTGTATGTATGTGAGGATAAACTGTGTATCAGTTTTATCGTCTCCTGAAATTTATCTCACTGTGATGAAAAAAAGAAAAAAAGTCCTATTTAGACTAAGGGATGCATCTTCAAATTTAGCAAACTCGTGCATACTTACCTCTAACTGTAATTTGATAATTTCACTTTGTTTCTCCGTTTCTTGAGTTCTCAACTTTGCATTTAACTCTGAAATTTCTACCTCCTTTTTCTCTATCAGTTCTTTATGCTTTTTTTCATTTGACTCAACTGAACAAAAGTAAATAAAGTTAATTCATTTTAACATTTCAAAAATCTTATAAATTTGTAGTTAGCATTTTAAACAATCTACAGAAAGTAGATTTTATTAATAAAAACATGGTTTAGAAAGAATTTATACACAGGTAAGCTTTTATATATTTTTGATAAACCCCTGCAAATTGCTTGAAACACAAAGATTACCTGTGAAGTGCTTTTGAACAAATAAACTGATTTGTATTCTTAAACATCAATTACATACATTATATATATATAGACATATATGTCTATATATATACACACAATATACATAAATATTTTATATATAATAAAGAATAGGAGACTTACTAGTTAAAGAGGGACACAAAGCCTGGGTTCCTAGATATAGAGGGCTCCAAGTTACCGGATGATTTCAGAGCTACATCAAACCCCCGCTAAACTCTATTCCACATGACTGGGTGTCTGTCATATTCACACCACATCTCTATGATTCATCAAATTTCCTCTTCTCTCAACTTTCCTATTCCTATTGTTGATACCATGTCATTCAGGATGGGAGCCTCAAAGAAATTTCCAACTTTAGGGAGAAAAGAGTCAATTCATCCACAAGCCCCACCAATAAGGGCTCTCCATCCAGGACCAATCCACTACTTACTTAGTTTCAAGCCTTGTTTTTCTTCACTTGGACTCTGTGTCCAGGCTCTCAATCACAAGTCCTTACACCCTATACACTGTTGCCAGGTTAGTCTTCCTAAAGCATACCTCTAAGTATGGCCATCACCTTCACAAAACCTTTAATCACTTCCATTTTTTATCCTATAATTCAAACAGTCAAAGAATCCAGCCCTAGTCAGTTTTTGGCTTTTTACTTGCTAACCTTTCCATGGGGCACAAAGAAAAGGTAGGAGATGGATTATTATTCCCCAGAATGTCCTATCTCCCCCTCTATATGTATTGGCTTTTTTTTCTCTGCTGAGAGCTTTTTAAAAAAAGATTATTTATTTATTTGACAGAGATCACCAGCAGGCAGAGAATGAGGCAGAGAGAGAGGGGGAAAGCAGCCCCCCCCCCCCCCCACTGAGCAGAGAGCCCGATGCAGGGATCCATCCCAGGACCCTGAGATCATGACCTGAACTGAATGCAGAGGCTCAACCCACTTAACCACCCAGGCACCCCTCTGCTGAGAGATTTCTTTTCCCCCCATCTTCCCCAATGCTTTGGAGCCATATTCAGTCTTTGGGATCAGGGTCTCGTACTTAAGAGTGTTGAAGGACAGAGTTAGTAAGTTTGATAAAGTTCAATTTAGAATTTTTTCCTTAAAAAAAAAAAAAAAAAGAATTTTTTTTCCTTCATTGTTTGTGCATTTTAATTCTTTCCAAGAAGTTGTGGATAACTCAAGTTCACAAAAATTATCTTCTATGCTTTCTTCTAACACTTTGTAGATGTAGGTTTATATTCTGACTTATACATTTCCAGTAAACTTTTTCATATATTGTACATAAGTATGAGCCCATACTAAGAAAAGTTTTTATTACTTTCGTGAAACCAATTAACGCTCAGTGTAAGTTCATGAGACCTGCTTTAGTGAGGGAAGAAAACTTCATTACTGAAATAATATTCCATATACAGACTAAATATCAAAGCTATTAATTATACATTTTGCTATAATCTTATAAGGGCATTAGCTGTTTCATATTAAGTAATGGCAAGTGCAAAAAATATAAATCCAGTTTAGAAATGTTGTAATTTATATCACATAAATATATAGAAAGGTACAAAACTTAAAATGCATCAAGGTAATGTTCATTCAAGAATACTGGCAATTACTGAAAAAGTTTTACATGTACTTAAATTATTTTGTGATGTCTTAGAATTCAGTAAGTTAAAAATAACTTACTTTTTTCCTGCATATCCTGATGAAGTTTCCTTATTTCTATCTTATATCCCTCCTCTTTGATTTTCATTTCACTCATAAGTTTGGCAATATTATTCTTATATTCCTAAAGATTAAAATATATATATTAATTCTTCAATTAAATATGTGTACACAACCTTCCATTAATTAGAAAGGTGAAATTCTAAAAGTTCATGTTAATTTTTAATATGTAATCATATCTAGAGGGATATTGCTTATGTCCCGAATGAGTAGCTTTGAGAAGGATCAATTTCTGGTCCAAGGAGATAGAAACCATCTAGAGACAACGTCTTCTTATCTTTGCTTCCTGAATACTCATCACCAGTGTTTAACATATCATAGATGCTCAAAATATTTTGCTAATTGTTAATGAATAAATGCCATGATAGCATTAAAATATGTCCATTAAAGCTATACTTTAGAGACAATATTTGGTTCTATTCGATAGCTGGCAAGCTTAATGTAACGTAAGATGAATCCTTTGAATGTGGCCTGTTTCTGAAAATTATATACACATCCCTAATTCCCAGAAGGAGATTAGGTACTACCCACGGTAAGGGTTAGTTTTATGAGGAGGAGGCTAGAGAACGATGAATTTGGGAGTGGAGAAGTTCTCACCAGGTGCCCGAGACTGGTTTCCTCGGTTGCTAAAGCATGGAAGTGATTATTGTGCTAAGTGCTGAGGGGCATTCCGAGATGTGTTGGAGAGAAAGTCACCCAAGATAAAATTTACAATTTTTCCAGAGGGATATTTCTACATAAAGAAACCATTCTTGGGCCCAAGATGCAGGCAGGAAAAGGGAAAGCAGCAAGAATAAAAGTAAAATAGATGCTGAGAAAGGTACGTCAATGAAGGCACGAGGTTCAAGAAAAGCTTCTTCTCAACTAAACATCTTAACAGAAGGGACTTGGTTTTACTCACCACTGTAACTCCAACTCCCAGTGTATATCTCTGGGTAATATTTGTTGAATGAATAAGAGTGCCAACAAGAATTACTTAAGTCAAAATTTCCTAGCCTAGACCCAGGAAGTGGGCTTTTGATGATCCATTAACTTTCTGAAATTGTAGGAAAACTAGATACAAGTATGTATGCATGTGTACCATTGAGCATTTTTCTCCGCGTGTTCACAGCTTTCAACAGATATTCAGCGGTATTGAGGTTAGATGTCCGTAATTAAACATGGAGGTACGTGTGCCAAGATTAAGTGCTTGTGCTACTTAACCTGCCTGGCAACTTATAGGACTAGCCAAACCTATCTAACCATTGGCAGTGATTAAATCTTGGCAGGTGAATATAGGGGTGAATCTCAAACTGCCACCTTTCACATGCATGTATCTAGATTTCTAGATGGGCAACCAGAGTTGGCCTTCATAAACTACTCCTGACTCAGCACTTGCTGTTCTGAGGAACCACAAGAGACAAGTCTATGTATGTTTCCATTCCCCATTGATTTTGCCGTGGGAAGATGCTAACACTGAAGTGGAAAGCGTCTGTTAATCTGGAAAGAGAATTTTCACTCCAGCCTCCAGGCAAAAAGGCTAGTTTAATAGGTGGGCTCGGGCCTGGCTATACCTCACTAGGTTCTTCTCCCCAGCTTTAGCCTGTATCAGCTCTGAGGAATCTAATCCTTTCCTCTTTCTAAGGGGACCAAGTCCCAAGAAGTTATTCTTGGTTGCCTTCTTTTCATTCACCTTCTGGGAACTTCAAATTACAAGGGGAAACCCCCATGTTGTGTTTTTGTTTTTATAAAATCTAAGGATCCTCTGTATGCAAATTATAAAACCTCTTCCAGTCTCATAAATAAGGTCATTCAGTACCTCCTGAGTGTTTTTCTAGAGAGTGGTTCTCCATATGTTTTGGATGTGCCTGGATATTTTGTGTTAGAGACTTCTCATTGGATTGAGGTCATCCTTAGTTTGCTTTGAACAGCTGCTAATTAAGAACTTCTGAATCTTGGATTATGGTATTTTCTCTTTAATTTCCACCCCTTTGAAAACTCCTAAAGTATCCTAGGCAAAGCAATATTCTATGGTTTGACATTTTAGAAGAGAAAGAAGGCAGCGATTTCTCCCCCTTCTCTCTGCCCCAATTATACCCTAACTTTTATACACATAGTCGAGCTTTAGAAGCAAATATGGAAAGAATAGGAAAGAGGAAAAGAAAGGGATAAAGGAAAATAAAAATAAAGGGTGGGATATATTCCAGAGATATTTTAAATTATCTCAAGTGAGGGACCAGATTGAATTTGGAAATGATCCTTCAAGTTGAAGTTCTAAGCTTGATAAAGATCCAGTTTGAGTTTTGGAAACCTTAGGTCTGCCAGAGTTTGACATATTGGCTCTTGGGAGATGAGACAAAAATTATAATAAGCCTCCCAAAGGGCAGTGGGAACTGACATTTATGGAGCACTTTTTATGTTCTAGGTACTGTGTTATCTGTTTTATAATTGCTGTCATATGTTGTTCCTATGGAAAAAAAAAAAGAAAAAGTAGCAGAGGGTATGGTAGCCTTTGGGAGAGAAATAATTGGTGATCCAAATAAAATCCTCCTTTCATTTGGATGATGCAATAAAAGTACAACAGATTACTCAAACCAAAAGATTAAAGACTCATTCATTTTGTAATAAAAAGATTTTAAAGTGTTATTTAATAGAGTACACTCTAGGGGTGCCTGTCTGGCTCAGTCAGTGGAGTGTGTGACCCTTGATCTTAGGGTTATGGGTTCGAGCCTGTGTTGGGTATAGAGATTACTTAAAAATAAAATCTTTGAAAAAATAGAGTATACTCTAGAGTAAAAATTCTGTTAACATAATTAAAAAATATGTAAATATGTAACACAACAGTTATATTGCTTTTGGGGGAAATAAAAAAAAATGCAAGTGATATATTAGTGTATTATAGTCTCAAAGAGACTTGAGTCCTTCAAATTATTTCTTTAAAGATTTGTATTTGTTAAAAATTCTGGCACACATATACACATATTTATTTCCTTTCCAAATTTTGACTGTCCTCATTAATGAGAACCCCCCTTTTTCTCTAATTTGACAAGACAAATGCTGTACAGCAATTTGATTGAATATAAAAGTATATAAACTCACCTGTTCATGAGATTTAAAATTTTCTTTCATAAGATCAGCACTTCTTTTTAGTTGTTCATTTTCACCTGTGTAAAAATCACCAGACGGCATCCTAGTACATAGTACTTTTTAATTAATATGGGAAAATATTTAACATTTCAAGTTTCCATTCATGAATGCATGCAGTACATTCATACAGCCTCTACTACACAGGGGGGTCTGTGCATAGCACTGGGAATGTTAAAACAAACAAAATTATAGCTCTTCAAAGAAGAGCCTAATTGTAAAACAGATGTGGAAGTAGTTACAATATGCTATGATAATTGCTCTGTAATGGAAGTGTGTCTGAAATACCATGAGAGCCTGTGGAAGAAAAGCATCATTCAGCTTGAGGTCAGGAAAGGATTTACAGAAGAGGAACCACTGGCAATGAGACTTAAATGAGAAGGGTTACTCCATGCTGAAGGGAGGCATTTCACATACAGAAAACTGCACAGACCTTGGATTTGAGTGAGTATAGCATGTTTGGGAAAATTACAATTCAAGTAGAGTATTGTTGGAGTGTAGACTGTGAGAAGGACGTACTAAATAGGGTGAAGCCATATCCTAACAGAAGGTGGACATATTCTGTATGAATGACTTTAAATTTTATTTTATCGGTTATGGAGCCAAAGGATTTTTAACAGCAAAGTGAAATGATTAGTTAAAAAAATTATCTGGGGGCGCCTGGGTGGCTCAGTGGGTTAAGCTGCTGCCTTCGGCTCAGGTCATGATCTCAGGGTCCTGGGATCGAGTCCCAAATCGGGCTCTCTGCTAAGCAGGGAGTCTGCTTCCCTCTCTCTCTCTCTCTGCCTGCCTCTCCGTCTACTTGTGATCTCTCTCTGTCAAATAAATAAATAAAATCTTAAAAAAAAAATTATCTGGCAGTGTAAAGGATGAATGGGAGAGTTTTGACCCTAGAGAAATGGGTATTAGTAAAAATAGATCAAGTAAGAAATAACAGGATCCTAAATTAGGTCAGTGGCAGTAAGACACAAAAGGAAAATGAAGATAATTTAGATAGTAAGGTGGTAAGATTACGAGAGACTTAGTGACTGCCTGAATAGCAGAGGCAAAAAAAAGGGGGGGTACTTTGCTTTGTAGGATGGGTAATTTGTTTGGGTAACTGAAAAATGTTCATCAGTTTGGGAAAAATTAAAGGAGGAAGACTTTTTAGGAGTGAAATGATGAGTGCAGGTCTTTACCACGTTGAATCTGATTGCTTGAGATATCCAGGGAATATTTCTGGTAGGCTGAGAAACATTCAGAAGTGGCCAAAGCAGAGTATCCTGTAAAGGAGATTGAAAAGCGTCCAGAGATGCAGAAGAGTGATGATAAAAAAGGAGAGGTTAGAGGGGTCATAATCAATGGCAATAAATGCAATAAAAAGATCAAATGAAAGCACTTAGAATCTGAAAACTTTGGGAAATGCCCAACTGTTGTAAGTTGAAGACCACGTGAAGATGAAAACTACATGAAGATGAGAAAATGGATAGTGAGTACAGACCATTCCTTTGAGGTTTGATTGTAAAAGGAAAGAGTGAGGGCAATTGGAAGGAATAAATCCAAAGTCAAGGAAACATTGTTTTCTTATTTAAGAGATGGGAGAAATCTGAGTTGTTTAAATACTGAGAGGGATGGACAGCAGAAAGAGAGAAATGAAAAACAGAGAAAAGGGGACAATTGAAGATATAATACCCCAGAAGAGAGACAAGAGTTAAACCCAAGTGGAAGAGTTAACTTTGGATGGGGAGAAGGATTTTCTTTTTTTTTTTTTTTTTTAAGTGAAGAAGGAAGATAGTAAGGATATGTCCAGGTAATTATATATATATATATTTGGGAAGGGTGTGGTGGGAAGAAGAGGTAGTAGATGATAAGAATGAGGTAGTTTATGGGGTACTTGAGGGGCTCAGTCATTAAGCAGCTGCCTTTAGCTCAGGTCATGATCCTGGAATCCCTGGATGGCTCAGGAATCATCTGGGCTCCCTGCTCAGTAGGGAGTCTGCTTCTCCTGCTGTTCCTCCCCCAGTTCGTGTTCTCTCTCTCTTGCTCTCAAATAAAAATCTATAAAAAAGGATGAGGTAGTTTATGCCTGACAGCTTTCATTTTTTCCCTGTGAAATAGAAAGTAAAATAACTTGAAAGAGAAACAGATTTAAAGTTGGGGTTTCAAAGAGTGAAAAGTTTGAAAAGCCAGGATAAATGAAGGGTATAATTGAAACTGAGATTTATAATTAATATGGGTCTGTAATGTATGATTGGATTGATCCATATTTGAGGATTAGTCTCACTGGTATTACAGAATGGGTAAGGGAAATAAAACCACTCCCAAAAGAGATAAGTGATATTCTAAGCTAGATATCTAAGCTAAAAAGGGAGGAGAGTTTTATCCTACAGCAACATTATTGAGAGCATAGTTATATTTATTTAATGTCTATTCATGTAAAACTTAAATTAAAAAATGAAATGTATTAAAATATGGTTTTGCATCTTTAATTTGCCCTGTTGTTTCAGACCTATCATAGTGGACAGCTTTTTATATATAACCAAAAGCCCTCTCCTGACACAGGATGATGAAGGAGCAGAGCCTGACAGTTTCCTATACTCATTCTTGTTAACTTCTAGGTGTTTTAAAGAAAAGCCGATATACTTAGACCAGCAAAAAGCCCATTCTGATATAGTGTGTGTGATAAGCGTTCAAAACAGAGCCAGGATCTGCACCTAAGCCAGACATAAATGGTGCTCAAAGCTAAAATTAGGCCAGTAGTAGGCATGGCACCAAGACTAATTCAAAACCATTGTGAAATAGAGACCAGAGCTTGAGTTCAGTGATTAACTAGGACCAATGACAAGGCTGAATCAGACACTAGATCTGGGTAACAATAATTCCAGTTCTGTATTATTTAGAATCAGTTTGTTGATATCCACAAATAACTTGCCAGAATTTTGATTGGGATCACACCGAATTTATAGATCAAGTTGGGAAAAACTGACATCTTGACAATATTGAGTCTTCCTATCCGTGAACATGGACTATTTCTCCATTTATTTAGTTCTTTTTTTATTTACTTCAGAGTTTTGTAGTTTTCCTTATATAGATCTTGTGCATATTTTGTTATATGTATACCTAAATATTTCATTTTGGGGCTGTCAATGTAAATAGTATTGTGGTTTTAATTTCAAATTCACTTATTCACTGCTGGTATATAAGAAAGCAATTGACTTTTATATATGAACCTTGTATATTGCAACGTTGCCATAATTGGTTATTAGTTCCAGGTTTTTCTTTCCTTTTTTCATATCTTTTGGATTTTCTACATAGATGATATTGTCATCTCTGAACAAAGACAGTTTTATTTCTTCCTTCCCAATCTGTATTTCCTTTTCTTTTTTTTTTCCTTTTCTTGTCTTATTGCATTAACTAGAATTTCTAGTTCAATGTTGAAAAGGAGTGGTGAGATAGGCTCTTTGCCTTATTCCTGATCTTAGTAGGAAGCCTCAAATTCCTCAGCACTAAGTATGGTGTTAGCTATAGACTTCTATAGATTTTTTAATCAAGTTGAGTACATTCCCTCTATTCCTAGTTTACAGAGTTTATTTATTTTTAAGCATGAATGGGTGTTGGATTTTGTCAAATAGTTTTTCTGCATCTACTAATATGATAGTCTTTACAGTCTGTTGGTGTTCTGGATTAAATTAATGGATTTTTCGATGTTAAGCCAGTCTTGCATACTTGAGATGCATTCCACTTTGTTGTAGTAATAAGCCTACTGAATCATTCTTCATTTCTGTTATAGTGTTTCTAGTCTCTAGCATTCCTTTTTGTTTCTTTCTTGGGATTTCCATCGCTCTTACTTATATTGCCAGTATTTTATTGCATGCTACTTGATTCATTACAATCCTTAGCATATTAATTATAGTTGTTTTAAAATTCTAGTCCGGTAATTCCAACATCTCTGCCATGTCTCCATGACATGTGACTTCATGACAGACACTTGCTCTTAATTTAAAGAGTTAAATTTAAAGAGTTAAATTGTATGGGGTTTTTTGCCCTTTATTTTGGCTAATATAATAGAGAGCCTGGATTCACCCTTTTTTTTTTTTAATTTAAATTCAATTAGCCTACACACAGCACATTATTTTCAGATGTAGTGTTCAACAATTCATCAGTTGTTGATGGTCTCATGACATCATGTGCCCTCCTTAATCACCCTAAGTTTTGATAACATATTAGCAGCTCTCTTTAGAATGTGGAAATATTTAGCTTTTTTTTTTTTTTTTAAATCTTGGGCCCTAGTTACCAATTTCACGTTAACAGGACAAGTCTCACTCAATATCCAATTACACTTTCTTCCTACAGTCTTAATATTGTCAAAAACTAGTCACAGCAGTAACAAATCATTAAAGATTTTTTTACATTATCTGAATAATGCTTTAGAAAGTTTTGTCTTGCAGTATAGTAATGTTGAGAGGAGACCTTAGAAATGGAGTCCACATATGAAACCATTGCGTAAGCATGGGTAAGAGGTTATGAATATGTGTTTTGTGGGTAAAATTGATATTGTCGGAGAGAGAGAATAAACAGTAACTGCAAAGTCTGGAATCCTGGTAATGGGAGAATAGAAGTATTTTGGGGCAGAAGGGGAAACCCCAGAACTATGTTTACAGGGGAAGATGATGAGTAACATGAATATCCATTAAATCACAATATTACAATTACAATAAAAATCTAAAATCAATTTGCTTTTAAAGGCTGTGATCAGACAGATGGGAAAGTTATGTAATAAAGTGTCATATTTAAAAATGAAGAGCTTAATCTTGATGGTAGCTTCAGTTTTATAAAATTGTTGGATAACTGATGTTTCCTTGAATGAAGAGCACGAATAATCTGAAAATATTTTCAACTAAAATACTTACCTTACACTACTGCCTTTAGAACAAATGACTTCAGATATATTTCCCCCTCCCCATTCCCATTTCTTTATTACTTATTTCTTATTTATTTATTCTTTATTATGTTCAATTAGCCAGCATATAGTACATCATTAGTTTTCGATGTAGTGTTCAACTATTCATTAGTTGCATATAACACACAGTGCTCATCACCACATGTACCCACTCCCACTCCAGTTGGATTGTCAAACCATGGGGACACAATAGTCTTGTAACCTGATAGTGGTGAAATGTGTCTTGTTAGTAGAATATATGTATTTTAGAATTAGGAAAACTGGAGATTTTAGAGGATTTTGATCTCTATAATAACACAGGAGTTTTACTTTCTGTTATTCAGTTTTATATGATTTTCAAGTTTAAGGTTTTTAAAATTTGTTTTGTTTCGTTTTGTCACAATAATTAAGGGCTGGATGCTGCCTAAAAATCATTGTGCTAACTAGGCAACTGATACCTATGTATCTATTGGAAATGTTGAATCATCCATTACTGAAAGATGAAAGAAAATGTATTTGATGTTTTCTAATTTATAAAAGTATACTTGCTTCTCTTAGTAAGTGAAGTATCTGTAAAGGGAAGCTAATCATCTCTCCACACCTTCCCTGACCACTTACTTCACCGAAGTTATCAATATTAGCAGCCTTATCTGTATTTTTTCAAAACTTTTCTCTCAGCTAATGTATTTATAAACATATCATACATTTGTACTGGTTTTGTTTTTTACCAATATAAAATTGTATTATATATATTACTTTGCAAAAAAATATTTCCCAAAAATGGACATTCCTTCAAGTCTGCAATTTTTCTATGCATATATCTACATACATTTTTATGATTTTATATAAATAGGATCTATCATACATGCTGTGTTTCTTTTAGGACACTCTTCCCTTTTCTTTCTTTCATTTTCTTTCTGCCTTCTTCTCCCTCTTTTTCCTCCTCCTTTCTCCCACTTCCACAGCCCTGGTGTAATTGTGTTTCCTTATCAGTTTTTCCCCTTGCACTTAACCTCTGGATCATATATATGCATACATATACACATTTCCATATATATTTTTAAAGATTTTATTTGACAGAGATGCAGTGAGAGAGGGAAAACAAGCAGGTGGAGTGGGAGAGGGAGAAGCAGGCTTCCCACCAAGCAGGCAGCCTTATGGGGGGCTTGATCCCAGGACTCTGGGATTACTACCAGAGCTGAAGGCAGATGCTTAATGACTGAGCCACCCACACATCCCAATTTCCAAAATTTTATTCATATATTTTACCCATTTAAAAATTCTATTTATCCCTGCTGGTCAATTTGTAGAACACGTTGTATATTGTAGATATAAATTACATAGGGCAACAAAAGGAAAAATAAAATAAGATGAAAACAGAAGGAGGCAAACCATAAGAGACTCTCAACTGAAGGAAACTGAGGGTTGCTGGAAGGGAGGTGGTTGGAGGGATGGGGTAACTGGGTGATGGGCATTAAGGAGGGTACAGGATGTGATGAGCACTAGGTGTTATATGCAACCAATGAATCACTAAATTCTACCCCTGGAACTAATAATACAGTTTATGTTATCTAAATTGAATTTAAATTAAAAAATTTAAAACTGCATTGGTATTTGAAAACATACTTTTTTCAAATATTTTCAAATATTTTGAAAAATTTGATATTTTTCAATAATTTTCATAATATTTTTATATTATATATAAAATATTTTTATGTATTATATAATTTTCATAATATTTTTCATAATTTTCAAATATTTTCAAAAACTGTTTTCAAATACCAATGCAGTTTTTAAAATTTTTATTTGAAAATATATTGTTTTTAATATTTGGAAACATTTTTATTTGAAAACATTGTTTTTCAAATAAATTACTTTCTTTTTACTTTTCTGTGACAAAATAACATGTAAAGCTGTTTTTTTTTAAAAAAAGGTAAGAACAAAAACAATAAAAGATTTATTTATTTTAGAAAGAGAGAGAAGAGTAGAGGGGAGGGGCAGAGGGAGAGGTCAAGAGAAACTCAAACAGATTCCACACTGAGTGCAGATCCTGATGGGGGGCTTGATCTCAAGATCCTGAGATCATGACCTGAACTAAAACCAAGAATTGGAGGCTTTACTGACTGTACCACCCAGGCGCCTCTGTTGTTTGTACTTTTGTTGTGTTATTGTTAGGAAAGTCAGTTAGGTCCTTTTTTTCTTCTTCACGTAGTATCTGAGGTTTCCAGATTGATTAAGAAGACACCCCACAGCTCTAGGTTGTATCCTGCATACAGCAAAGTTATATCCTGAATTTTCTTTTACGTTTTTATTGTTCTTTTTTACACTGCAGCTTTATCCATCTGGAATTTATTTTTAATGTGGTGGGAAAGAGTCCAACTTTTCTTCCAGATGAAAGCTAGTTGTGCTAGCACCATATGTTAAAATGCCATTCTTTTTCCAACAAATTGAAATTTTGTTTCTTGTGTCATATATTACTTTAACAAATATTTGGGCCTGTTTCTAGAATCTAGTTCTCTATTCTTTCTGGGGATGTAGTTTTCAATTTCCATGCCAATACCATATTGATTTCATTACAGCAGTTTCAAAGCATGTCATTACCTGGTAACAAAACTCCCCCTCTTCCACATTCTTATTTTTCAGTTTTCTTATTTGTTTCTTCTGTCAAATGAGCTTGAGGATTATTTTATACAATCTCCCCCCATCGCCAGTTTAGAATTTTAATTAAAATGGAATTAAATGTATATATTAACTTGAGGAAAACTGACATTTTAACAAGAAATCTTCCCTCTGCCAGAAAAACTGATTAACCCATCTAAATGTTAAACTACTTGCATATTATCTGACTTAGGCACATTTATAATTATGCTAAGTAGAACCACAGAACTTATCTGTGAACTAAAGCCATCTACTGAAGAAATAGCTAACTTCCTTAATATTATATTACACTTCAGTTGGCTCTATGTTGCCTTTCATTTGTAGTACAAACAACACAGATTATCATTGGCACTCTTGTGTTTTCATCACCCTACCAGAGTCTAGATTAGATTTTTAAACATGGATTCCCACTCTGGCTACCTCCCTGAGGTGTAAGGCTCTTGCTGCTCTGGCTGGAGTATCTGTAAATTCAAATAGTATTTTGCATCATTGTAGAGTCCGCCTGGTCCTGATATTCTCTGGCCTAGGCAAAATTCATTTTATTCTCTTGGACTCTAAATTTCGTGATACAATTTTGCTAAAATTAGTTATTCTCCCTCGGTATTGAACTGGGAGGTCCTTAAGTGTACATTGTCTTTGTTTTCATTATATGATTACAGTGAGTTGGCTTTTTTTTTAAAATGTCATTGATGATTGGATTGCTTAGCTTTGTAATAATTTCATTCCATAATGAGCTAGATAGTTGTACATTAAAGTTCCTTACATGGTTGCCTGAATTAAGGCTGTGTTGATTTAAACCGGAACTCTCCTCCAGCAGCATTAACTCATTTCCTGGAAAAGTTTTTGTCTTTTAATTAACTGAGTGTTTTTATTTTATTATTTTTTAAATAGGAAATTAATAGTTATATAACTGCCCAAGTTGTTCTTTGTCTTATTTTGTTTCGCCTTGGTTTCTAGAAGATTTAGTGTTAACTTTTGTGCTATATTGAAGCAAGTACCCCTTAGGTTAGGCTTCTGATCAAAGTATTTTCCTAACGCTCTTCTTATTCATCATCAGCAGGGCTTGCGTTATCCGTGTACAATCTGTGCAGCTGCATGGGACCCTGCCTCCAGAAGGGGGCTATCCTAGCTTTAACATCTTGCCTTCAATGTCTAGACTTTCTTAACAATAGGGTCTTTGAACTTAATAATTTGGTCTCTGAACTTACATTTTTAAGTAAGTTCCAGTGGGACAATGGAGCATGTGTGCAAGCAGAGAAGGTAAGGACATTGTCCAGGTCCACTGCTCCTTGCCACTACATTCATACACTGTATTTGCAATGCCCCAGGAGCACAGAATTCTGGTGGACTTAGGATGCCTGGGAGCCCAGCAAAACTCAAAAGTACAAGGTAAACATGTTCCATCTACAACTGAGTGAGCAAGGGCCCTTATTTTCTTTTGACGTAGAACTTGTTTCAAATGCAGAAAGAAAGCAATAGCATTCTAAGAAACATGAATGACCAAGCAGCTCTATCATATCCTTGGTTAATTCTGTTATTTCCCTCTATTAACCATCTAATTATGCTTAAAAGGATGACATGAAAGGAAAGAGAAGGATAGGAAAATTCATAGTTCCTTTTCCTTTTAGTTCTTTGTTCATTGGGAAGTGAAGGTGGGGAGTATTGGTACAATGTGCAGGGACCAAGAAGTAAAATGAATAATAAATGGTTTAGGTAGTTCTGTGCAGCATTTTCACTATTATGGTAAGAATGAAACAGATGTGCATGTGCATGTACAAGCTATGAAGTATTAGTTGTGTGCTTTTGTGAATTATGTATCTTTTTTTAAAATTAAAAATTAAAATTAAAATTTAAAACCGGCATGTACAATACAAAGATGAATGGTAATATTAATGCTCCTAGTTAAAAATTTTTATTTATTTATTTTTTGCCTAGAGCAACATTAACAGAAAGTACAAAACCCTGGCAAGTTGAGAGAGACCACAGAAGAAAAAAAGCTCTATATTTTAGAACCTTATTTTTGAAGATTTTATTTATTTGACAGACAGCGATCACAAGTAGGCAGAGAGGCAGGCAGAGAGGCAGGCAGAGAGAGAGAGGAGGAAGCAGGCTCCCTGCCAAGCAGAGAGCTTATATTTTAGAACCTGTAATGTTACTTTTCCCCTAACTTTTGCACATTGGGCTTCACATTTTCACTTTTGCGTGGGGCCCTGCAAATTATGTAATTGGTCTTGTTTATGGGTTTTGTGCTTAGGTTTCTTTTAATGTGCCTTTAGCAAATCTCTTTTGGAAGGAGGCAATTTTTAAATAATGAAGGTTCTGAAATATATACTCACAGCAGATCATTTCCCCACATAGAATGTACTAATATAAATGTAGCATTTTTCCAAGGATATAATAGAAGCTAACGTGTTAAATTGTGTGTTGAAAGAAGTATTTCTATATTTTTCAAACTACTTTTAATTTGAGCAATACTTTTTTCTTTAGGAGAAAACTAATCATTGATTAGCTTACTTTCTCAGATTATTCTTTCATAGAATAGCACTCAACCATGTGCTATTGTCCTTTTAAAAACATTCTGATCAGTGATCAATTTTGATCATTTTGCTTACTATGATTGTTATGTATAATACAACTTTACTATACAAAATCAATGTCTTTCTGGAAACCTACGTTGATAGAGTATGGGCCTTAATACATCCAAGTTATTCAGGTTTAGTTCAGACAAGAAAAAAGAAAGCAATATTAAATTGCAAGAAATTATCTAGAGATAATTGGCAAAAGTAAGCTTGAATTCCACTGATTTTAGTGAAGCTCTGTATTTACAGCTGATTTCTTGTGTTTCTTTTCTCCACAACACCCTGCCCATGTGTTTGAATTTTTTTTTTTTTAAGAATTTTATTTATTTATTTGACAGAGAAAGACACAGCGAGAGAAGGAACACAAGCAGGGCGAGTGGGAGAGGGAGAAATAGGCTTCCTGCTGAGCAGGGAGCCTGATGCCAGGCTCCATTCCAGGACCCTAGCACCATGACCTAAGCCAAGGGCAGACACTTAAACAACTGAGCCACCCAGGTACCCCCATGTGTTTGAGTTCTTAAATTTCTGAATTCTCTTCTAATGAACAAAAATCTCTGAATCTTGTTTTCTTTGCCCTGGTAGTAACTAACCATAAGCTAGATGGCAGAATGACACTATCTTTCATACAATGAATTACTGAGGTTCTCCTAAACTAGCATATAATATAATATACAGTAATATAATATAGGAAAAATCCCTATCATTTGATATATTGTGATGAATCATACTCTAAGGACACATGTCCATGCTTTAAACTCCAAACACACATTACTTCAAAGAGAGGATGTTATACCTGTGAAAAGATTGTATTCTTGACCATCGATCAATATTTGATATATTTTTTACAAAAATAATTGTAATTCAGTAATGAATATATAAAACATTAACTTTCTGGGGCTTCAAAGTAACTTTACTTTCTGGTAGATGTTTTATTTGAACAAAATCCTGGAAGAAGTTAAATACCATTTGAATCCTAGAATAAGAGGACTGTAAGGATTATGAAGATTCACAACTTCTAAAATGCAGTTAGGTGTATTTAGTCACAGAGAAGGGAAAAGTTGTTTTGAACCTCAGCATTGAGATGGGAAAATCAAAGCCCAAACTAGGTGTGGGATGGGATTCAAATGCTGAAAAAAGTGAGCAGATTGCTAGAGCCAAAAAGTGAAAATCTGTGAGACCTCAGGGGATCAGAAGTCTGCGGGACTCAGCCAGAAGAACAGGCATTGGAGATGGTGTTGTTCCCCATCTATTACCTTTCCTGATCTCCACAACAGCTTTTAGTGGTGTATCGATAGGAAAATGAATCCTTTCTGTACTGCAGATGCTGTTTTGACAGTGTAAATGTCAAGTCTTTTAATGCAATTTTTTATATTTGTTCCATCAACCCTTGAGGAAATATTTTAAGGTAAAACAATGGTGGGGGGGAGTAAGAACTAATAGTAATTCTTAAAGATAAATCTCAATTAGAACATTCAAAAAATAAGGAATAACATGCCAAAGCAAATAAATGATGTGTAAGATTATTATGTTTCACCTCCATATGTAAAGTACTTCCTGATAAAAAAGAGGACTAAAATGAAAAATTCTTGTTTGATGTGAGTTTTCTATTGGGAGGGACTCTGAAGGCAGTTTCATTTAATCAACACAGTAGAAGAAAATCTCAAACAATGCACTGTAGTTAAATCAGAACAGGACAAAACACTTGTTTGCTTTGCGCATTTTGTCAATGAACAAGCACATTGGGTTAGCATGACTAGCAAAAATAAGGTAAGCGGAGATGTTGGCTTCATTTACACAAACATAGCCTCATTTATGATGAAAATTAAGTAGCAAACTATCATGCAGTTTGAGTAGTATATTCATCATGTAACTACTAGTAAGTAACTACCCTTCAAAACTGAACACAAGGTCTTTAAAGACCAAGAGTACCCCCAAGAATATATTCCTAAACTTTTGAAAATAATAGAATTATTATGACCAATTATAAAACATCCCCCTTGATGTCCCTGTCAGAATCAGACTGAATTGTCCTGCTCAGGGTAGTATTTATTTCATAATAATTTAGGAAAGTATGATTTGCTGGTGAGGAGTCTTGTCATTAGCTGATGAATTTAACAAGACCAGATTAGAAGAAACTTACGGTCAATGATGTAAAAACTCTATTTTTAAAGCTACTCAAAAATAACGTATTTTTAGAGAATTTTTTCTAACTTACCTCTCAAATCATGTTGAGATTTAATGGTCTGTTGTAGCCCTTTTATCATATTATGAAGAGTAGCACATTCTAAAATATGAAAGACATATTTGAAAATTGTTTTTATTTTAGAACTATTGTCTCAAAGTTGAAAGGCTTAAAATACTTAATTGACAATTATGAGATCTTAAGGTAACTAGCAATCTCAAAGTCGATAATTTAAAGATAATTTAATAAGTACTTTTTAATCACCCTTTAAGTCAAGTGCATCCTGGGATTTGGTCATGAGTTTTCTACCTACAATAAATTCAGCATAGGAGGGATCCCCCACTCCATATGCTTTAGAAATATTTGCCCTAGAAGGAAGGTATACTTGGACATGTCTGGGGCCTTCACTGAAAGCTTTTACACCCTGTCATGTGAATATAAGTTTTCAATATACTCTTGGTTATAACTAGCAATAGATAAACTTTAGTGGGTAGCAACAGAGATGGAAACTTCTGTAAGTCAAGCAGTCCACTTGGCTGTAAGCCCCAGGATATCAGGGACTATTTTCTGTTCTGTTCACATTTCTTCCTAGTATTTAGAGTAGCTGTGGTCCATAGCAGACACTCCATAAATATTTGCTGGGTGACTGATTGATAGACAGTCAATATTAAACTGAAGCAAGAAAAGGGTGGTAAAGCTCTGGCCTGAAAATAACATTATATTGCTATTCTAAGTGCTTTGCAAATATTGAATAAATTAGCCCTCCTAACCCTGAGCGGTAGGTCCTAATATTTGTTTCATTTTACCTCTGAGGAAACGGACACGCAGAAGTTTAGTAAATTGCCCAAGGTCACACTTATAACTAGTAAGTGGTAGAGCTACAACTTGAACCCCAGCAGTCAGGCAGTAAAGACTAGAACTTAACTACTTTGCTATCACAAAGAAGACCAGCCCAGGAGCACTCTAGAAGAGGGCTGAAAATATGAATTGGTTGGAGGCCCTGGAAAGAGGGCAGGAACAGAATCAGAGAAAGATTCTTTCTGATAGTGATTCCTACTGAATTTTTACTGAAGCTTCGGGAGCGCAGGTTGCACTAGTTTAAGTTTACAATTACACTAGCTAAATACATAGTGATGAAAAGTTCACAAAAAAGTAAATTAATATCTTTAAAATCTTAACTTGTAAAGTTGAAGTACAATTTTTTAAAGTAGGACAATTTCAACTGAATGTACTTGGCTTAACAGCTAATAAATATTGAATCTTATTCTCTTTCACTCAGTTTTAGAGGCCCAAGATGGACATTCAGCCAGTATGCACCCATATGACATGCTGACTGACGTTCTAGCTGGGCATCTGTTTTGATAGTTAAATATTAAATAATGTATTTGTATCTAATAACAAAAAGTTATCTAGTATAAAAATAATACCAATTATTGAACGTTCACTCCGCCAGGCATTACACTAAGTACATTATAAACATTACCCCAATTAGTTTTCAAAATGCTTCTGAGAGGTTGGTATTATTAGCCTGATTTTATAAAGAGGGGGGCAGTCACCCATAGAAGTTCAGTTACTTGCCCAGGATTCCAGAGTTAGTAAATGGAAGGGATGGACTTGAACATAGGTTTTCCCATTTCAAATCCTGCTGTTAATCTGCTTTTCACTACTTCCTTAGGAATTATAGGATATGCTGATGAAACCATGAAACTTGGAGTCTGAGGGATAAGAATAGAGTTTCCTCTTTTTCACTCTCTAGCTATGACACCCTGGACAATCTACTTAACCTGTTTGATCTTTACATTCTCTATCTGTAAAATAAAACTATGGATAATACCCTTCCTCCCTCACATATAAGACTAGTTTCATAGATATGATGGTTCTGACAACCAAATGAGAAAACAATACTTTCTGAATTTATTCACAAACATTCAACACTGTTATTTTTATTTCTCTCCTCTCTCAGGAATTTGTATATACCTCCTTTCCTTTGCTCATTTCATTTTAGTTGTTTGTGGCTTCTCTCACTAGACGATGAACTCTTTCAGGTAAAGATCATTTCTTATTAACTGATATTTCTGTCATCTAACATGGTGACTATTTCATAGGTGTTCAATGGTATTTTTATTTATTGACTGAAGGAAAGAACCACTACCGTGAGGGGAGAATGAAAAACTTTGCCTTTCAGTTAGAGGTCTGCCCCGAGTCTCTATGTACTTTTTTCAACTAATGAAAGTGTTTTGTAGAGTTAAAATCTTTATGCAGATATAAGGTTCTACTATTGTGGTTTTTCACTCCTCCATGCGTCCCCTCTACATCCCCACCACCCAAAGTTCCCACCATTCCCCCTGCTTTTTTCCCCTCTTTTGGTATTCCCTAGTAACAGAATGATGGTTAATTCACATTTGACATAGCCTACTTCATATATTGCTATGTTAGCTGCTACGATTAGAAAATTAAGGGGGTGCCTGGCTGGCTCAGTCAGTGAAGCATGTGACTCTTGGTCTCAGGGTTCTAAGTTGTGAGCCCCACCATAAATGCAGTGATTACTTAGTATCTTAAAAAAAAATTAAGGAGGCATAGATTCTGCCATCATTTCTCTTTTTGCCTTCTAGAGGAAATAATCCAGCAATTCATGAAATATGGTGGCTGAAGCTATCTCAGTACAGTTGACCCTTGAGTAACATGGGGCTTAGAGAAGCAGACTCTTGTGCAGTTGAAAATCTGAGTGCAACTTTTGACTCTTCAAAAACTTAACTACTGGGGCACCTGGCTGTCTCAGTTTTTAGAGCATGTGACTCTTGATCTCAGGGTTGTGAGTTCAAGCCCCACTTTGGATGTAGAGTTTACTTAAAAAAAAAAAAAAAGTTTGGGGCACCTGGGTGGCTCAGTCAGTTGGGCATATATGCCTTCATTTCAGGTAATGATCCCACAGTCCTGGGACTCGAGTCCCCCATAGGGTTTCTCGCTCTGCATGGAGCCTGCTTCTCCCTCTGCCTCTTTCTCTGTCTCTCGTAAATAAATACATAAAATCTTTAAAAAAATAAAGTTTGGAATCTTTACTAATAGCCAACTATTGACTAAATCCTTACTGATAACACAAAATATGTGTTAATAGATTATAGACCAACTATAATCAGTAAATTGGAAACAGAACCCTGGAACTGAAACTGATTTTTTTAAATGTGTATTTCAAAATATGAGCACAAGGTGGCTCTCTTGACACTTTTTCCCCCCTGCAAAGGAAATGGGTTCAATAAAAACTGTTTATAAGGTAGAATACCATTCATTATTTTAATTTTTTTAAAGATTTTATTTATTTATTTGACAGATCACAAGTAGGCAGAGAGGCAGGCAGAGAGAGAGGGAGAAGCAGGCTCCGTGCTGAGCAGAGAGCCCGATGCGGGGCTCATCCCAGGACCCCGCGACCATGACCTGAGCTGAAAGCAGAGACTTTAACCCATTGAGCCACCCAGGCGCCCCACCATTCGTTATTTTAGAATAATGGCTTTTAACAAACATTTAACATTTTTAACAAACTTTTTTTTTTTGCAAATATTTACCCACATCATTTCTGTTGGATTTTATAATGAATACTGTCCTATTCTTAAAAATTAGCATTCAGAATATCAAGCTAGTTCTTAATTATACTATTGTATAATTTAATAAATACATGTTTATTTTGAGCTCAAATTTAGGCTCAACCATTAACTAGCAATTTGAATATTACCTATTTCACAAAGCACTTGGAAATGTTGAATACAATTATGTATGAAAAGGTTTTTTTTAGCACTTGGCTCTCAATACTAATTATCATCTTGAACTGGCAGAAATTCTTTATCTGGTATCAAATGCAGAAAATACAATGTGATGGTCTCGTTCTTTATTGTTGAAATCTAATCATATATGTAGTTTTTTCTAAGTGAACTAGTACACACTTGGCTCTGTAAGCTGTTATTCCCACTAGTTCTTTTACTTCTGTGTATTATCCAGTGAAAAGGCCATCAGATTGAGAATAAGTAGAACTGGATTTTTAAAAGGTATTTAATTATTTTTTTCAAATAATAAAATATACACGAAACACAGAATATAGTGAAAAATGATTCTCTCTCCAATCTCTGGCCCCAGGCTAATCAGTCTCCCTTCCCCCAAAGCAAGTACTGTTACCAGGGTGCTGCTGCTTACCTTTCTAGAGATACACAGATGTGTAAGGCAGAGGATGTTTTGTGTGTACAAAGATATTTTCATAAAAATGATAGCATGCTGTGGTGAACACTGTTGTTTTACTGTATCTTAGAGATTATTCTGTATCATATGGAGCTACTTTATTCTTATCAGCTGCTTAGTATTTCAAATAAATGTGCTATAATTTATTTAATCAGATGACTGTCACATTTGGAGAGGCCTTCTCTGCACTAAAAAACAAACACAAAAGCCCCACAAAAACCCATATTCTCTTCTATTTTTTTTTCTGTGGTTTCATCCCCCCCCCACTTTTTTTAGTATGGTTTTCTACTAAATATATATCCTGAAAAACCAGGAAGGTATTATAGAGAATTGCCAAATATCCTATGCCCAGTTTCTCCTATAACATCCGACATTAGTATGGCATGTTTTTAAATAATCAATGAACCAATGTTGATACATTAAGTACAATCTATGTTTTATTCAGGCTTTCTCAGTTTTTACCTTATGTTCTTTTTCTATTCCAGAATCCCATTCATAGTGCCACAGGACATAAATTCATCATGTCTGTTTGGGTCCTCTTGGGTGTGATAATTTCTCAGAGTTTTGTTTTTGATAACCTTTGCAGGTATGAACTGTGCAACCAGATGAAATTGAGGGAATTCAGGCTCTCTTTTGAATTCTCCAGATGCCCTGAACTGGTTGCACAGGGAAGCCAAGCACTACCAGGCCTTAAGGCTCCCGGTGCAGCTAAAACTCGTTTATCTGTGTGTAGTCCCAGACCACCGTGCCTCAAAGCAAGGCAACATTCTCAAAGAGCAGCAACTTGTCCTGCAGAGAACCCAGGCTCTCAGGCTCCTGGCAGGCCAGGAGGTGGGCAAAGAAGGATAGATCAAGAGCAGGGCCACGGCAGGGAGGGTAGCTGGCTGCTGGAAGCTTGGAGGTACACGTGGCCTGGCTGTCCCAGAAGTAAAGGGAGAGCTTTGGACTAGAACAGCTCATTTTGGGCCCTAAAATTTTTGACCCATCTGAAGTTTCTTTTGGTGTAATTGTGAGGCAGGAATTCAACCGTTATTTTTATCCTTGGTTTTGAACCTTGGATTTGCCATTTCTTAGTTTTGTGGCCTCAGATAGATTAACTTCTTTCATTCGGTGTTTCTTCATTACTGAGGTGGCTTGGGTAATACAAATCCTATCCATCAGGGCTACAGTAAGGATAAAATGAAATGATAGCCCAGAAAACTATGTAAATTTAAAATATTTTACAAATATATGGTATAATATTAATCACTGTTATCCAAAAAATACTCTCATTAGAATTAGCATTTCTTTAGGCAGCAAAGAACTAACCTTCTTTAATTGAGACCTCTTTTGTTTGCATTACTTTTAACAAATAGTTAGTTTTTTCCAATTGTATATCCAGTATATTATTCTTTCCACTGGTTTCTATCATTTTCTGTAGAAGAAATAACATTATTACCAGAGCAATGTTGCTATTTTTTTTTTAACCTAATGACATGAAGACTAATGAAAATACAAACCATTTAATACCTAAAAGTCTAATAATTAAGTCTGGCATATATTTTCTGCAAGTCAACTTCCTAATTTTTAATTTTAAAAGTAACATGGGAAAAATTAAAACAGACTAACAGTTATAAAGAGTTATGAAAATCAATAGGACTTGACTTGAATCCCCTTATTTCCAATTATTTAATCCGCAGTCCTCTGGTTAACAATTCCTTACATATATTTCCAAAATACTTTATGACTATACAACTCTAGGAAAGAATCATATTATACTCTATTCTGCACCTGGGTGTTCCACTTAGAACGGTTATCTTGAAGAGGATGTCATATAAGCACATAAAGGTCTACTTCATTCTTTCTAAGAGCTTCATTGAGTTTCGTTTATGAGTATACTGTAATTTGTGTTATTTCCACTTTTTTTTGCTACTATAAACAATGAATAAACATCCTTTTGGTATCTTTATGCATTGTGTAATAGCTGCCATGTACCCTTGGAACAGCCTCAAAAATCATCAATTCATTTTATCATCTATATCTCTACCCACTTTCCTATTCTCTCTGCTTCTCAGTTTATCTCAAAGCAACTCCCTGACATTAAATTATTTCATCCTTAAATCTCATCATCTACCTGTATCTCTAAGAGATAAAATTCTTAATACAATCACAATACCATTCACATGAAGAAATCGATATTTCTGATTTAAAATATTTAAGGATAGGATAGATATTTCTGAATAATCTCTAAAAACTTTGCATCAATTCCTCTGCCACCAACAATGCCTCTTGTTTCTTTCTCTATTCTCTCTTATTTTGATAAGAGTCACTTGGTTAAGAAAACTCAAGTTTATCATTTATTTTTATTTTTTTTTAAGTTTATCATTTTAAAAAAAGTTCCTAATGTTACCTCAAAATACCCATCATCATGATTATATATTTTATTATGGTCATACAACACTGTGCAGAGGAATAGAAGGAACAGAGAAGAATGATAGGAGAGAAAATAGAGGTAGGTATTATTCCTCTTCCCACCTTTGCTTCACAAACTCACTCCTCAAATCTTTCACTTATCTACCTACATTTTTTTTTTTTTAAGATTTTATTTATTTGGCAGAGAGATCACAAGTAGGCAGAGAGGCAGACAGAGAGAGAGGAGGAAGCAGGCTCCCCGATAAGCAGGGAGCCCCATGCAAGCTCCATCCCAGGACCCTGAGATCATGACCTGAGCCAAAGGCCGAGGCCGAACCCACTGAGTCCCTAGGCGTCCCTCAGATGGATCCATTTTTAGGCAAAAGAGAAGGAAAAAGGACCAGATTAGGAAAAAGTTAAAAAAAAAAAAAAAGTTAGTCATAATGGTAATACATTGAGGAGTGAGTCTATTTCAATTCTTACTAAAACATTCCTGGGTTTATGGACATTTTGAACATTTAAGTATATATTTCCCCTTTAACTGTAGCCAAAGTATATCAACTGCTTCCTTGTCCCAGGAACATTTTGATGTATTAGTATAAATGATTCAAGATCAACTATATTTTAAATATGGATTTTAAAAATGAGAGAGAAAGGACTTAGCAAAATATATTTCCACTATCTTTTTTGGTACATTTTTCTTTTTTCCCCAACTCCTTCCACTGGCAAAATCTGTTTCACTTTTTCCTTTTATACTACAACTGTTTTATATCTTTACATACCTTTTCTATCTGTGAGAAGTCATCTATAAGTTTGTCAAGATTCACACTGCCAATCTTTTTCACACATTCTTCGCTGCTTTCACTCATGTTTAAACTAGTGAAGAGTAAATAAGATGAAAAATAGATGAAATAAACAAAAGCTAAAGCATTATAATAATGGTAATAACTCAAATACTGAAGTTTCTATATTTCTCTCATGGAACACCTACTTGAGTTCCATTGCACTCAGAAATTTTTTCTTATACTCATTATTAATAACAGTCAAATGCATTTAGTCTTCCCCACTCCTCTCCACTTGACTTTCCCAATCAAGTTTTCTCTAAGCAAATCTAAAACTAGTGCAATGTTACGTGTATATGTAGAAGTTATTTGTTCCTATTACACAAAAAACTATGCCACTGTTCAACTCATCTGGCCATCAGTATGACAGGACTTAAAATCTGGTGTATTATTAAATCTGATGTGCGACTTTTAAATATAGGTTTTTTTTAAAAGATTTTATTTCAGAGAGATCACAAGCAGGCAGAGAGGCAGGCAGAGAGAGAGGGGGAAGCAGGCTCCCCGCTGAGCAGAGAGCCCGATGCGGGGCTCAATCCCAGGACTCAGACCATGACCTGAGCCGAAGGCAGTGGCTTAACCCACTGAGCCACCCAGGCGCCCCTATAGGTATTCTTATTTTAAGACGTTTAAAATATTTGTTAACTATCATGCCACAAATATTTTTTGCTGTATTTCCTGGTAACACCAAATTATGTATGCTCCTGTCCCCGAAATTCCTCTGGGTATAACCAGCTAACTGTTGAAGTGAAGAATGAGTTTTAATCCTATGGAACCAATCATAAGAAATTCGACAGAATTCCAGAGGTAAACTCATCCAGTCAGGATGAAGAAACTGACTTTTGCAAAACTGCCAACATTTACATTTGGCGGGAGAAGAGTGTCTAGAAGAATTAGGATTAATACAGTCTAAAAGTATGGGACACTTGTCTTTAGGCTTTTCACAAGCAAACTGGAAGGAGAAACTACAAATCTGAAATGTAGTCGTTCTAGACGGAGGAAAGAGCATGTGCCAGTGCTTGGTGTGTGAAAGTGGCAGCGGCAGCTAGTCCAAAGTAAAAGGTAAGTAAATTCCTAAAGTAATTACCTACAGTAATTTTAGGGGTCATATTCTTCTTTAAAATGAGGTCCATCAGAACAGGCGTTGCTCTAAAATTTGTTACATCGCAAAGAAATCCCATTTCCTTTCTCTTTTTGATATTATAGGTCATTAACAGCTATTAGTGGTTTTTAAGTGAGAATTTTAGCTATGTATTTTCAGTTTATTGAATTATTATCCTTCATCACATTTTCAAGTAAAACTACAAAATCCCTTCGGAAGCTACAACTTGGTCTTTAAAGCAGAGGAATAATTGTAATAGCATCCAATAATAAATCCAGCAAAACTCCTTTTGGGGTAAAATTTAAAAATCACTATTTGATAAACTGTTATTCTTTAACAGAACTACAGGATAATTTGAAGTAATTAACGCAAAATTTCCCCTCCCAACTTTGTTTTTGGTTCCTAACCTTTTAAATAAAAAAAGTTTTTACTTCGGTTCCGTCTCAGATCCCAGCTCTTGAATTAAACTCATTTTAGTTTCAGCTTGATTATCTCCCAACTCCTTCGCTCTGATGCGACTCTTGGAGTGTTTTTTCTTTATAAAACCATCGCCCATATTCCGTGGGCTGTTACTGCATGCTTTCCCTCGTGGGTGTTTGTCACACGGGCTGAAAAGCCACTGGGTGCATTTCAGGTACATTTCGAGATGTTTTCAGAGCCTCCCTCCCTCCCCCTCCAATTTCCTGACTAAGGTGTCTCCAGTGGTTGCGGCCTTCTTGCTCCTGAAACTAGGTGACAAGCTGGTGATTCCGTGCCTGTCACATTCTTTGGTGAGAAGCAGAGACTGACTTGCGGGCTCCGCCTCCTTGCGTCAAACATCCCCTCAGGTGGGTGACAGCCCCACTTTCTGCCCCGTCCTCCACCCCACCTCCCTGCCGACTAGCGTGGGGCCTCCCCGTCCCCCTTCCCCCACGGGGCTCCGAGGGGCCTGTGCTCTGCCTGCCAGAGCACGGGCTTGGAACCTCCTCTTCTCCCCGCCCTGCTGCCCTCCACGAATTCGCTCAGTCGCAAAGCCCGGGGCGCCGCTCCCTCCACCCGCGTCCCGGGGGCCAGAGGAGCCCAGCTCGACTTCGGGCTGTGCACGTCCGGGCCGCGGGGAGTGGCTGGGTCAAAACCCTGCTAGGGGCTGGGAGACTGTGAGGGGGTTGAAGAAAAGAATTTCCAAGGGCAACTTGGGAATTTCGAACCCACCGACAAAAAGCCTGGAGCGTACTTGCCTCGGCTCACAGGTTCCCCCCGGTTTCCCACGCCTCCTCCTCCTCCTCCGCGTGCAGGTCCGCCCCACACGGCTGTCCCCTCCCCGGAAGTCCGTTCCCGCCTCAACAGGCCCGCGTTCCTCCCGGCCCCACCTGCGCCTCCAACCGAGTTCCACCTCCTCGGCCCTCCTCCCCTCAAGCATCTAGTGCGTGCTGCTAAGATGTTTCCTCTAGTTTCTAGGACAGGACTCGACACCCAGTGGCTGCCAGATCCATAATTATTTCCCCATCAAAGAATAAATCACATTGGCTTTAAGTTGATCAGGGAGTCAGCGCTGTTGAATTAATAAATAATAAACTATATTTATTCGAGAAAACTTACAAAATAGACTTAGGAGGTACCAGAGGCTGTGCTAGGTGATGGAGATGTGGTCCAGGGTTGGCTAATGGATCTGCTCTCCCACCTGCAAAGCTTTATCTTGGTAACTTAATGGTTTATGGGCATAGACTCTGTGGATACCAGCCCCAAAGTCTTGTTTATCAGCCGGGTGATCCTGGGCCAGTTTTAAAGTATACCTGCCTCCAATCCGCAAAATAGACATTAAATAATCATGCCTACCTCATGGGCTGTTGCAGCAACTAAAGGAAAGGATGCATTTTAAAAGAGCTTAATGCAGTTCTTGGCATAAAGTATTCAAAAATATTAATTAGTACAATCTAAAAATTTTGGTCAAAAGCAGTTTGAAATGGTATCCACTGCCAACTTTGCCCCTCCCCCCACCTTTTTAAGATTTTATTTATCTGACAGAGAGCGAGTGAGCACAGGCTGGGGTAGTGGCAGAGGGAAAAGCAGGCTCCCCACTGAGCCGGGAGCCCAATGTGGGGGCTCCTTCCCAGGACTGTGAGATCATGACCTGAGCTGAAGGCAAATGCTTAACCAACTGGGCCACCCAGGTGCCCCCTTATCTTTTTTTTTTTTTTTTTTTTTGAGTAGGAAATGAGAGCTATTTTTCACTAAGTTCATTTTCTATGAAAGCCAAAATTTGGCAAGTAGATACATGTAGACTATAATAGAATAATCCATGTAACCCATATCATAATGCTTTTTGAAACAAGCCCACTTTAAGGCCCATCTAAAATGCTACCTTTTCCATAAGGCATTCACTGATCATAGCAGCTGTGACCTACCTTTCCTTGCTCTGTGTTCCTATTACACTTTGGACCATGCTGGCCTTATTGTGGCTTTTATTAGGATCGTCTGAATTGCTATCTTTCCTGCTGTTTGGTCAGCTCCTTGGGGGAAGAAACTTTATTTTACATATATATGTATATATATTTCTCCATAGTGTCTAGCATAGTCAGAGTAAGTAGAAATGAACACACTAGAAGTCAGAAAAATTTAACTTGATTTTTCTAGTTTGAAATGAGTCATAAGCTTCTCTTCTAGTTTATAGATACTAGCTTTTTCCTACAGTCTAGTGAGTCCAAAATAGGTCTGTCAATGAGAAACCATATGAGCTTCCCCTGATTTCATTTTTAAAAAGGGAATGCCTTTTACAGTTGTATTCACAGTTTTATTCATCAAGTATCATCCAACTGAGAAACAGAAAGGATTCTTTGAGTATTAGCTCAGAAACTGACTGGAAAACCCAAGAGGAATAAATTACATTATTGTGCCATACTAACAAAGGGAGTATAAAGAAAGCAATGTTTGAATCCATTTAAAAAAAAAAAAGGCTCGATTTGGAAAATAAACATATGAACCTACCCAATTGTAAAAAAAAACAAAAACAAAAACAAAATAAAACAAAACCTGAGGCTACTTATTAATTTATATGAGGTTCTTAAGATGAGTGATACATTGATTTCTTTTGTTGTTGTTACAAACAGCTTTATTACTTTATTCAAAAATATTTGTTAAGTACTCGCTAGGTACCAGCTATGGAGGGTTTAGGCACTATGGAGAGAAAGACAAGTAAGATACTCTAATTTGGACTTTAGGGCTCTTAGGATAGCCTTCTTAAGACCATGAGCACTTATCCATCTAGTTAGTCAAGAAATATTTGTGGGACCAAACCTGTTCTGGCATCTGGGAGAAAAGGAATAAACAAATCAAGTATGGTCCCTGACCCCAGAGGGCTTACAGTTTTGAGAGAATAGAAAATAACAATAAAAAACTGTAATAAGAGCAAAGAAAGAAACACAAATCCAGGATACTGACTTAAAAAGTACATGGGAACTGCTTTAGATATGGTGGTCAAGGGAAGTCTTGAGCAGATGAGGTAAAAATGAGATGTGTAGGGTACATCAAAAAGTTAGCTGCGGACAACAGACAAATGCCAGGGTTGCCTTTCTCACCTTCTTGCTCTCTTGACACACTGCTCCCTGCGCTCATTTCTCTACCAGATTCCTATTTTTCAATGTCTACTTCTGAACTATATTGTCTCAGCTTCAACTGGCCATGGTGGGGGGTGGTGGGGGCTGTCTGGCTGCGGCCCCGCTCCCAGTCATTAGGTGAAAGCCATCCCTTGCACCAGCTCTAGGACCCTGTGGAACTATGTTATTTGGACTTACCCTCTTCCATCCCTATATGGAGAGAGGAATTGGGACATGATTGCAGGTTAAAGCCTAAACCATCTAGAGTTATTTTTTGTTTGTTTTTTTCCTCACTAGAGATAATCTGCCCTTGATAGAAGGAAGTCATTTTTTCCATTTCTTTCCCCGGGTCTTTAGCCATCTCCCTCCCTGAGTTGTGCTTCTGGTTTACACAGTTGATGTTTTCAGACTGGGAAGGTTCTCTCTCTCTCTCTCTTGCTATCTTTTTGTTTTGTTTGTTTGTAAGTAGTAGATTCCCTCTTCCACTAATTTTCTGCAAAATTTAATTACATGTTCTTGATGCAGTTCAGGCAGTTTGACGTTTTAGCTGGAGCTTTTGAATTTCACTTTCAAGTTGAGAAAGTGAAAAGCCACTTTGCTTGTAAGTTCTCTGCCCCATGTCCTTGTCCTCAGCCCTCCTAGCCTGACCCCAAATTTGCAGTTACTCTCTTAACCTGATCCCATCTCCTTAGGAGCTCTCAGATTCCACCCCAAGTAAATTATTAAAAGATTCCTTCTAGTCACACATTTGTCTGGAAGAGGAGTTCTGGGTGGTTTTCTTCATTTTGATATATTCCCTAATAGATTAGCACTCAAACACTGCCCCAGGTGGCTTTCTCTTAAGTTGGCCGTGCTATAGTGGTCCAGGCAAAACTATCCTCCACCTTCAGCAACGTACCTTGGAAATTTCATTGTCTTCATCCCTTCTCTGCCCACTTCTTAATGCTCATTTTCCCTGATCCATTTTTCTTATTCTTACTTTCCACTAATCTCTTAGTGGCATCTAGATCTCCCATGGGCACTATTTACAAGGCACTATCTACAAGGGAATTGGTTCTTGTCTTCTTGATTTTTAGGGCACCATTGGTTTGTAACCATCTAGGGTGCTTTCCTGTTATAATCAGAAACCTGCCACCCCCTACTCCGAGGGCAGGGAGAGACCAAAGAAAGAGGCGAGCCATTCCAGCTTGGTTGGTGACAGTTTGAATAAACAAAGGGAACTTACGAAGTTTGTCTTCAGGGGCAGCGAGATGAATGGACCACTGAATTCACCCACTGAACCTTAGAAGTTTGCGTAGAGACCATAACTAGTTTCAGTCATGTATACCATGCAGGTGTTCTCAACACATCATTAGCTCAAGGGTGTGTCCTCAAGGTTATGCAGCCTCTAGAAGTGGGAAAGGCAAGTGGAACCAACCCCTCAAGGACAGCAGAGGGGGTGAAGAGCCCCTGAATACCCAGGTCCATGGGCCAGTCTGCAGTCACATATTTTCCATGACCATCCCCAACAGGCACTTTTCACTCTTTGCATCTCATGATCAGGTTAAGAGAGGCTTTCTTTCAGCTTGATAGAGATTGAAGGGATATAATTTCTAGTAATATGTATTATACATTCAAATACAAATCTCCTATTTTACCTTAAATTAGTTCATGACTCTATCTTGCCCCTGAATTGAAGTTGAAGACTGGGAATTAAGCTCTAAACATTTTCCTGTATCTAGAAATGTGGGAACAACTTTGATGAAGCTGTTTGCAGCCTTTACTGGAAAAATGGGCTTAGCCATCTCCTCTGAGATTGTGTTCAGCCTTCACTAATGGAATTTACCTTTTCATAAAGAACTGGTTCTGCTCCATGGGAGAATATCTTCATGACGTAGGTTCCTTCTCAGGCTGCTCATAGAGGCCCGGAGCTCGTGGTCCAGCAGAGAGTCAGCAGGTGTTCACTTCACCTGGGAGCTTTTTCTACTACCCACCCCCTCCACCCTTTTCCATCACGAGGAACTATTTCTTTACTTCTATCAATAGTTAGAAGGTATAGAGGGAAGTCTCAGGACTCTTCTGACTCAACAGTAACGTTTGTGGGTGGTGAGGGTGAAAAGAGGAGCCCTCACTCACCTGCCTGTGTTATTCTCTTGACAGTCATCTTTTAAAGTTTGTGATTTAGGGTTACGGCCTTTCTGTGGGAGGCTGCAATAAGGCTTGAGACGAGGACCAAACCAGGCCCTGACTTGTGCCTCCTTTAAAGTCCGAATAACCTAACAAAAGGTTTAGGACGGGAAAAGTTGAGTAGCACTGAGAAAGGGTCTGTGCTATGTGTTGTGTGCTCGCCTACGTGACTTCCCACACCATGAGAACAATTCGGTTGGGGTCATAAGTTCATGGCTGGTCCTTGCTGCCCTAGTACAGCCCATAAATTACTTTCAGGTTTGCTGTATCAATACAGAACAATTGTACTGGCATCAGCCATTTGGCGTCACGAGGTCTGCTTATAGTCAAATGTGAAACTTATGGGAACTCATGGTTGTTTAACTAGACACAGATGTTTTGCTTCTCCTATTGTAATATCACTATATATATGGCCTTAATGTTTTGAATAAACTTAGCACTGTTGGGCATCCTCCTCAGTGCTCCTCCTGCTCCCATCTCTTTGTCTCAATTTCACCATCCTCTTACCCTCACGTTCCTGATCGATTTGTCGCACCGGCCGCGACACTTTTTTTCTTATCTGGGTCTTGTTGTTGAACTTGGTCATTGGTTTCACTTAGGTTTTGTTCATCTTGCTGGGTTATGGGGTGGTGGGATTCTGTGATTGGTTTCTTATCTCGCATCTTTACCAAGAAGCATCAATATTGATTTAATTGTACATCGATTGTATATACAGTTGGAAGAGATTTAAGGAAACAAATATGCTTGAGTATCATTTGCAACTCCTACGAAGCATTTTATCCACTGGCTTCATATGCGTTGCCAAATTCTCAGATTTCTTAGTGTCACCGTCTCCTTTACTACATGGCATGCGTTACGAAGACTTCATGTCCTTTTCTTAATTGGTATCACTGCAAAAAAGGCAATTTCCAGTTCCATTTAAGTCGATCTAGTAATCCCTATAGAGTTTATGTTTGAATTTTTAAGGAGGGAATCTAAAGCCATAACCCGTCCCTTCAACACCTTCATCAGCTGGTCTGGAGCCCACTGGGTGATTGCTGCTTGCAACCAGGTCTCCAACAGGAGCGGTCTTATTTGCCAAAGTATGTTAGCCCTCTCAAAGACTTGTTCTGTGACAAGACAAAGGGAAATAAAATAATGCCGAGAGCTAACACGACTAATTTCACCATCAGGAACCTGAACTACCACAGAAACCTAAGTTACCATGGCTTCACAGACTCAGCTGAAGGGTTAAGCACCTCATAGCTATTGGGCTGAAGGCACCAACATTTCCACCTGCGTCTTTAGGCCAAACACTCTAAACCAGCTCCCAACAATGAAGTTGATTCCATCACAGCTGTTACAGATTAGAAAATATTGCCCAAAACAGGGAGAATGGGAAAATAAGCACACAGGAAAGAAATGGAGATAATTAAATGCCACCTGGCTCCCCTTGCTTACTGAAGGAATGGAGAAAAATCAGCTGCCTAGGGTTAGCAAGTGGTAAAATGAAACGGACTCTGGCAGAATATCTTCTAACCAATTTCAGAGGGAAATGGCGTTGAAAGGTTTTCTGACTGGACTTGGATTAAAAAAAAAAGTTGAAAATTCAACATCAAATCTTTCCATAGGAAAGGCTAAATGTGGCTGAAAATGCCAGGCTTTGAATCTTTTGACCACAACAGGCTACATAATTTGTGGCGCCTTGTGCAAAATGAAAATGTGGGCCCCTGTTTAAAAAAAAAAAAAAAAAAATTTCAGAACAGAATAGCAGAGCCTTAAACCAGGAATAGGCCCGTCTCTACATGGGGCTCGGCCCTGTGCTACTACATACGGCACATACCCATGAAGCTGGTCCTGCCTCCAACTCCTGCACTGTCATCCCACAGCTTTGTACTTTTTTCTAACTCCCCCGTTTGCTTTTGCTTGGAAGCTTAAGAATTAGTCTGTGCTCTGAGGATGCTTGAGATGCCAAGGAGGGGATGCAGCGCCCCCTGTAGACTTCTTTGGAGCATTGCATAACCTCCTGAGAGGAATGCGGGCATTGGGTTCCTCTCGAGCTTTATCACCAACAGTCCCTTTTTTTTATAGCTATGAACCAGTGCAAACAATTTAAAATGAGCTCAGAAACCATTGTGTCAGCGAGCTATTCAGAATGATACAGGTGAATCTGGTTATTCCAAACATTTCTTTGTTACCATCACGGGAGGGAACCTTGCTCTTTGTTTGTCAGATTTGATGGCATTAGGCGCATAGAGGATACAAGGGGAGGAGGCTGGGGAGGGGAGGTGAGACCACTAAGTCATTTAATGAAAAACAGCCTACACAGACTATCAAAATCTTCAGACCAGAGTTAAAGCTCAGCGTTTTGATTAAGGATTGTTTAGGTTGAGACAGGAGTTAGAAGTGCCTAGCGGGAAACTCTACCGCAGGCTGGGGCCACAGGACCCCTTTGTGATGGGCCCCCAAGCTAAGGAGGATAAACTTTACCTTGATGGCAGGGGGAGGTCAGCAACAGGTTACAACTAAAGAATTGGCATGACCCCATTTATATTTTAGAAAGATAGTGAGACCACAGATTATGGAAGAGAAGTTTGGGAAATCAGACAATAAAAGTCTGAACTTTTAAAACAGAAAATTCAAAATTCAAGGAGTATGGAGAGGCTAAATCTTGGTAAAGGAATGGGTGTTTGGAGTTCAGAAAGTGGATATTTAGGGCTTAGATAGGGTGTAACTTTTAGGTCATCATAAGTGCTGACTCCATTATTTGATATGAGGAGTGATGTAGTTTTTGAATGTAGGTGAGGTTTGGTGGGGTGAGGTCTGGAGCCCACGGTCAAGAAAGAATTCTTGAGACCTCCGTGGTGCAAAATGGTGGTTTACTACTGCAGGGGGACAGGACCCATGGGCAGGAAGAGCTGCTGCACCAGTGTTGTGAGGGGTGGCTGATCATATACTTGGGAGCTGAGGGAGGTAAGGAAAAAGGTTTTCAAAGAACTTTCATATGCTAAAGAGGAGTTACAGCTTCTGGTGGCCCAGCCACAGTCGAGTTAGGGTAGTTTTCCCTTTAGGAAGGCAATAACCTGAATATCGGTGGGAGCTTCCTGGAGCAACTACTCTGCCTGCCTCCAGTACTTGTCAATGGGCTGCAGGTTAGAAGGACATTTAGTTTTATCTACATTTCCTTCTGGAAACTAGGTTATCGAGAAGAACGCTTTTCTCTTTGTAAATTACTAAGATGTTTGTAAATGGAGGGAGAGTCCTGTCCTGCAGGATCGTGATAGCTGTTAAATTAACCATTTGTTTTTCCTTCCCTTAGCTTTAGGCCAGCCAGAGGGGCAAGGGGAATGTCACAGATTGCCCCCTGGGAGTTTGGTGGGGGAGGGGATTGGGGGGTATCAGCTTGTTTTGTCCCCAGCTTGCCTTCTGCTCCCCCGTCCCTGTCTGGGGAGGGGGCGGCAGGGAGGGGGGAGTGAAGAGAGATCTCCCGTCTGCGTAGAAAGGTAGTGACAAACCAAGAAACTTAGCTTTTTGACTTCCGCCCTTTGCAGCCACCTCTTTAGAGATTTAACCAGTTTTTGAAGTTATCAAGGAAAATTAAAGGTTGTCCAATAAACTTTTAAATAAGGCCCAATACTTAGAACACAGCAGAGACAGTTCTACCCAAAAGTCCTGATAAAAGTTGCAGTAACACAAGGCATTGTACGATGCCCAGTACTCTTTGGCATATTATTTTGAGCTGATTACTTTGGGAAACCACAGACACAAGAGAAGCTCTGAAAACAGAAAAGTTGCCTTTTTGCATCAGAGGGGAGGCCTGCAGCAGAGAGCTATTACCCGCGCGCGATAACTTCCTCTGAGAGACTTATCTAGTTGTCAGGGCAACCCTTGTTTAACAAACATTTCCTCTTTCACCTTTCCATAAATTGCCTTCCCCCCACTTTGAAGCCCCAGGCCCCGTTAGGTATCTAACCATCATCTGGCTCCCTTTTGAAGGGCTCCTGTAGGTATGAACATGACTTGGATTTTCTTGTTATTCTCTCTCACATCGGTTTAACTCTTAGACCCGACCACATAACCTTGAAAAGTAGAAGGGAAAATTCTTCCTCCTCAATAATATTAACAGTCTGAAAATGGATTTTCTGACCGCAGCGAAGTTACCCTATTATGTAAAAGGAGATTTCAAAATGGAGCAAGCTAAGCCTAGCTAAGAGAATCTCCTTTAAAATGGAGTCGGAGGAGGCACTATGGTAAGGAGGGGAAATTTATACTCCTCCTGATTGGCCAGCTGCAAGTCCTCTATCAGCCTGGGCTTAACTCTCTCCTCACTGGGACACCTGAATCATTTGCATTCTTCACTTTGAAAGGAGCCAAGGTGATCTGATAAGTTTCAGTCTTTCATTTGCATATTAACTCAGCCCAGCCCAGTTTATGTGCTTTCAATGCCTGTTTTGCATAAGGGACATGATAAAGAGCTATTCTTTGGCCTTTATAATCCCACCTCCTCAGATAGCAACTCAGGTTTCTACCTTAATTGCCCAAATAAATGGCTGTCTGCCCCACTGTGGAAAACAGTATGGAAGTTCCTCAAAATGTTAAAAATAGAGCTACCTTGTGATGCAGCAATTATACTATTAGGTATTTACCCAAAGGATATAAAAATACAGATTCGAAGGGGTACATGTTTATAGCAGCATTAACAACAATAGCCAAACTATGGAAAGAGCTTGTGTCCATCAATTGATGAATGGATAAAGAAGAGGTGGTATATGTATACAATGGAATACTACGCAGCCATCAAAAAGAATGAAACAGGGACGCCTGGGTGGCTCAGTTGGTTAAGCAACTGCCTTCGGCTCAGGTCATGATCCCAGCGTCCTGGGATCGAGTCCCGCATCGGGCTCCTTGCTCATCAGGGAGCCTGCTTCTCCCTCTGCCTCTGCCTGCCATTCTGTCTGCCTGTGCTTGCTCTCTCTCCCTCTCTCTCTGACAAATAAATAAATAAAATCTTAAAAAAAAAAAAGAATGAAACATTTGCCATTTACAACAACGTGGGTGGAGCTAGAGTGTATGATGCTAAGTGAAATAAGTCAGAGAAGAACAAATATATGATTTCACTCATGTGGAATTTAGGAAACAAAACAAATGAACACAGGGGAAGCAAGTGGGGGAAGAGAGAGGGAAACGAACCATCAGAGGCTCTTAACTATAGAGAACAAACTGAAGGCTGATGGAGGGACGTCAGTGGGGGATGAACTAGATGGGTGATGGGCATTAAGGAGGGCACTCGTTATGATGAGCACTCGGTGTTTTATGGAAGTGATGAGCCACTAAATTCTACTCTGAAACCAATATTACACTGTATGTTAACTAACTAGAATTTAAATAAAAAATTGAAAAAAATGCCTGTTTGCTTTATTTTTTTAGCAAATTCTTGTTCAACAATTAAAACAAATTCATTGTTTGTAGTGAGTCATCTACGAGTCAATGAATTATATATAATTCATAGATTGATCTTATAACTGTGCAGAAGAGATGTTGTGAGATTTTGAGCCTAGTTCTCAGCAGGCTTTGTACCTTTCACTCTCATTTTTTTTTGTTGTTGTTGTTCATTACTCCCACATAAGCAAGACAGAACTACCCTGTTTTAGAGGTCCTGCGGAAGAGCCTCTCAGGCTGACAGCCTACCAAATGCCCAACAGGTGTGTCCATCTAGCCCAAGACAAGCCGTCACCTGACAGTTGAAAAGTGAATGAGCTTAGCTAAGACAGGCAGAAAAACTGCCCAGCTGGGTTCAGCCCAAATGGGCAACCTACCAACCTACCAGCTAATAAATGATTGTTGTGTTAAACCACTAAGTTTTGGAGTAGCAGCAGAGGCTGAGATATATTGCTCTTATTTGAAACATGAGAGAGTGTAACATAGCTGCCATGGAAAGCAGTTCGGCTTTTTAAAATTTTCATTTATTGCCATTTTCCAGAAATGACCCTTTGCAAATTGAATGAAAGGTAGCTTTCCTAACTAATGCAAACTGGGAGATAAATTAGGAGATGAAGGCATGCGATAATGAGAACCTGAACGAAGGTAGTAGAAGTGAGGATATTAATAAGAGGACAGGTTAATGGGTATTTAAGGGACTTCCAAGTCACATTCTTGAGCAGGGCCATGGATGACATTTTCATTTTACAAATATCCCATCTATTGTGAATAATTATAGATTTGTGTGCCAATGATTGTCCTGAGCAGTCCTAATAATTGAAATTGCTGGAAAAATCCTAAATTCTGCAATAATTTGTTTTTTTTCCCCTTCAAAGCACTACTCATATGAATGAGGGCAATATTTCAAATAAGTTTGTGCGTATAAAATCTCAAAGAAAGTTAAAATAATAGGAAGAACAAAATATGAAAACCTCGATTAAGAAAAAACCACAAACTATGGGGCGCCTGGGTGGCTCAGTGGGTTAAAGCCTCTGCCTTCAGCTCAGGTCATGATCCCAGGGTCCTGGGATGGATCCCCGCATCAGGCTCTCTGCTCGGCAGGGAGCCTGCTTCCTGCTCTCTCTCTCTGCCTGCCTCTCTGCCTACTTGTGATCTCGGTCTGTCAAATAAATACATAAAAATCTTAAAAAAAAAAAAAAAAAACCACAAACTGGAACTTTCATGTTCACTTCCCTACATTTTGATTTTGGGGAGAAAGAGGTATATGGTAGGAATATATTTCAGTAGAAAATTTAAAATATGTTACACATTATTTTATGACCCTAAAATAATAAATCTTGATTATAGACAATGCAGGAAATTACATCAAAGTAAAAATAAGGGGGCGCCTGGGTGGCTCAGGTCATGATCCCAGGGTCCTGGGATCGAGCCCCACATCGGGCTCTCTGCTCAGCAGGGAGCCTGCTTCCTTCTCTCTCTCCCTCTCTGCCTGCCTCTCTGCCTACTTGTGATCTCTGTCAAATAAATAAATAAAATCTTTAAAAAAAAAAGTAAAAATAAGAAAATTTAAACACCCATATTCCTACTTGCCAGAGATAATCATTATTAATATTTTGATGTGTATACCATAAATCTTCCATATAACATAAACATCTATGTTATATATGTAAGTACTAGTGTATATGTTACATGTGTGCATTATATCAAATTTACACCACAGTGATTATAGTGCTTTATATCCTCCATTTTTCTCTTATTACGAGCATTTTCTAGCCTTTAAAAATATGAATTTTAGCAGTGCCTGGGTGGCTCAGCTGGTTAGGTATCTATCTGCCCTTGGCTCAGTTCATGATCTCAGCGTCCTGGGATTGAATCCTGCATCAGCAGAGATTCTGCTTCTCCCTCTGACCCTGCTCCCTCTCATGCTCGCTCTCTCTCTCTCACTCTCTCTCAAGTAAATAAATAAATAAAATCTTAGAAAAAAGAATATGACTTTTAATAGTTGCACGGCATTCTATTTTATGGGTGTATCTAAATATAACTAATGTTGGGTAATGAGGTTCTAATTTTTACAAAGTACATGTGATAGTTTTTTAGGCACATCATTCTTTGGATATTTTTCTGATTAGTCCTATAATTAAATTCCTAGGTGTGCAAATACTGGGTAAAGTTTATGAATGTGGTTAAGGTTCAAGATACATATTGCCAAATATCCATCTAGAAAAGTTGTACCAATTTGGCCTTGCACCATTAGCCACTAAGTATTGTCATCGATGACAATAATTTATAAGACTTTGAGGATATATGTGATTAGTAGACTATTTACATCTATAAACATCGAGCAACATAATTTGAGTTGAAATCCAGGGTAATGACCTTGATGCTTTATGAGACATCAGAGAAGTGGACTAAGATATTTAGTGACATTTGACAGAAAGTAGAATTAAGCATTCTGCAACTTGGGCATTCTAGTTAATCATTCTAGTTAACTCCTTTGTCAAATCTTGTTTTTATAGTAAAACTGAAATCATCCAGAGACCAGCATTTCAGTAACTATAAGCATCTTTAATTACTCAGAATGTAGACAGAAAGAAGACAAGGAAAATGAAGTGTCTCTGGTGGTGAAAAAGAAACTTAGAGCAGCAAACAGTCATGAAAACCTTCAAGAGAGAGGGGTAGCTTTTTTGACAATCACATGCCATTATTTCCTGAACAGAAGAAACCCTAGTGGTCTGGCTCTGTCTCTAAAATTGAAATGTTCTGAATGAGATCCAAGGCTGCTGTAGAATTAGCAGGAGACGGGGCGGGGGGACAAAAAGGAATAAATGTGAAGTAGGGGAAAGAGAAGTTGAAAACGGCCTAGGTGATTCTGGCTCCAAGGATATAGAGAAGAAGTCAGAATACAAATGTCTCGGCGATGGTGGTAGTGAGCAAACGACGGAGTGGGGAGGCGGGAAGAGATATAATGATAAATAGGTTTGCTCTTTACAGAGAGGGGAAAGAGGATAGGATAGGGCCCCAAAAGATCCTGGAGAGAATTTTGGATTAAATAAAGAGATAGGAACTATTTTTAATTTTGGAGTCAGAATCACATATTCAGGACTTTCACTTTTTTCATTGGTTCATTTCTATCCTTTCTCAAAAATAGTTGGTGTTTGCATTCCTAGGGAACCTATATCTGACCAGGATTCCTTGAAATGACTTATTTTATTTTTTTAACAGTTCTACTGAGATACAATTGACACATTAAGAATTGTATACGTTTAATTTTTTTTTTCTTTTTTTGAGTGAGAGTGAGATCATGAGCATGGAGTGGGGAGGGGCAGACAGAGAAGGAGAGAGAATCTTTTTTTTTTTAAGTTTTATTTATTTACTTATTTGATAGACAGAGATCACAAGTAGGCAGAGAGGCAGGCAGAGAAAGAGGGGAAAGCAGGTTCCCCGCTGAGCAGAGAGCCCGATATGGGGCTCGATCCTAGGACCTGGGATCATGACCCGAGCGGAAGGCAGAGGCTTTAACCCACTGAGCCACCCAGGCGCCCCAGGAGAGAGAATCTTAAGCAGGCTCCACACCCAGTGCAGAGCCCGACAGAGGGATTGATCTCAGGACCCTGAGATCGTGACCTGAGCAGAAATCAAGAGTCTGACACTTAACTGTCTGGGCCACCTAGATGCTCCCCAAAATTGTATACTTTTAAGACCTATAAATTGATGTTTTGATATATGTATACACTGTGGAATGATAATCACAATCAAGCTAATTAACATACCTATTATCTCTCCACAGTTACCGTTTTTTTGTGTTGGGGGTAGGAGGGTAGAGATTTAATTCAGGATATATCCTCTTAGCAAATGACAAGTATACAATACAGTATTATTAACTATCATCACTATGTGGTACATTAGATCTCCAGAAATTATTCCTCTTGCAAAATTGAAACTTTGTACCCTTTGACCTGTGTCAACATATTTGCCCCCTTCCCAACCCCTTAGCCTCTGTGCTTTTGTGAGTTTGACTATTTTAGATTGCATATACAAGTGAGATCATGCAAATTTCTCTTTCTGTGTCTTATTTTGTTTAGTGTAATTTCTTCTAGCTCCATCCACGTTGATACAAATGGCAGATTTTCTTTGTTTTTCTTAATAATATTCCTCTGTGTGTGTGTGTATGTATGTCTCATATTTTCTTTAGCCATTTGTCCATCAATGAACACTTAGGTTGTTTTCACATCTTGGTTATTTTGAATAATGACACAATGAACACAGGAGTGCCGATCTCTCCTTGTGATCCTGTTTTCAAGTTCTTTCAAATCCAGAAGTAAAATTGCTGGGTCATATGGCAGTTCTATTTTTAATATTTTGAGGAACCTCCATATTGTTTTCCATAGTGGCTGCACCAATTTACCTTCCCATCAACAAAGAACAAGGGTTTCTTTTCTCCACATCCTTGCAACACTTGTTATCGTTTGTCTTTCAGATAACAGCCATCCTAGCAGGGGTGAGGTGTTATCTCCCTGTGGTTTTGATCTGCACTTCCCTGGTGAGGAAAGATATTGAGAACTTTTTCAAATGCCTGTTACTATTTGAATTTCTTCTTTTGAGAAGTATCTTTTTAGGATGTTTGCTCGTTTGTTTGTTTGTTTTTTCCAAATGTATTAGACATATGTAAGGGGAATCCACATAGACATGAAATTCCTTCTTTGCCAATGTTTTAATTGGGTTATTTTTATTTTTGTTACTGAGTGGTATGAGTTCCTTATGTATTGAAAGTATTAATCCTATACTGGATACATGGTTTGCAAATATCTATTCCCATTCCCATTTTTCATTTTGTTGATTTTTTCTTTGCCATGCAGAAGCTTTTAATTTTGATAGAATCCCACTAGTCTATTTTTACTTTTGTTGCCTGTGCTTTTGATGTCAGATCCAAAAAATTATTGCCAAGATCCATGTCAGGAAAATTTTTTCCGATGTTTTCTTCTAGGAGTTTTTTAACAATTAAAATTGTTAATAAAACCCAGAATGAATATTTGAAATGGGCAGTAAAACAGACAAACAACTGATGAGTTCAATGATGAAAAAATAGAAAGAAAACACAAATATCAATCAAATCAGAAAGAATATATAACTGCAGCTAAATAAATTTAATAAAATTCATGACCAATTTAGAGATTTAGATAAAATACTGGAAAAACATAGATAATAGACATTGACTAAGAGTTCAACAGTGTACAAGAAATTGAAAAATTTGTTAGCAATCTATTTCCAGAAATGCATTGAATCAAGATCTATCAAAACTTTAAAGAAGCTCTTTGTTATTTAAATTATTCCAGAGAACAATGTCAAATTTCCCAATTTATTCTATCAGCGTTACTTTGTTAACCAAGATATAGAATATTCTGGTTAGAAAGAAAAAGAATGAAGACCTATAAATTTAAAATCAGGACAGAGACCAAATATTTCATACAGTGTTATCAAGCCTGTATTTAGACTGATGCTTTTTAACACTCAAAATTGTAATTCAATTAATACAGGTTGGTATCTTTCTTTGAAATTAATGATTCATTTAGAAATTGCATATTTTTCTGTATACATTCACGTTTGATTGTTATTAATAGGATAATCATATGAACAAGTCCATACAGTTTAAATGAGTAAAGAACACAGAACTTTTAGTAAGAAGATTCTAACTAGTTGTGAGGCTCTAGGCAAGTCATTAGAGAACTGATAGGAGCATAATCTCTCTTTTATGTACCTCATAAGTAAGTAGAAAATAAACTTTCTGTGAAAACACTTGGCTAAAGTTAGTAAACAAATGCAATTAATGTTCATGTGTAAGTTGCTAATTTTGCCTTAATATTTGGTTGACATTTTACAAAGTTAAACTTTTAGACTATAAACTACTGCATACTTGTAGGACTACAAAACTCAGTCATCCTATAAGATGAATGAAAATATCCAAGTTAGTAATTACAAGACCTATATTAATCTAGGCCATGATTTAATTACAGTAAGAATTTATAGTTACAAAAATACAGGTAAAATATCATAAAAACATTCCCATGTACTGTAGTTTCGGAGTCCTTACCCAGAGGCTGAATTACCTGGCATTTGCCATCGCTTTGGGTAGCTTTGGCAGTGTGTCCAAGAGGTATCAGTCAGTCCACAGGCCAGATCTTTTCATCCTCCTCATCTGTGATTACATCTTCCCTCTCAGATATATGCTCTTCAAAGACGAGATGACAGCTAAAACACTCCAAATTCCCTCACATGTACCAAACTATCAACATGTTTATTTTCTGCTCAACATGTAGCCAAGAGTCACTCATTTTTCCTCTGATTTTTATGGGTCACTCTGCTGATTTTCTAAGAGCTACGATTCTGAAATGATTCTGAAATGCTCTCTTCTTGCCACACGATGTAGTGATATAGAACACTTGGTAGGTGAAGAATTTGCTGTGGTAAATTCAACCACATAAATGAAGACTATTCTTAAGGAAAGAATTTAACTTCTGGAAAGTTAATCAGAAAACAAGAGAAAAAAACGTTTTATCATATGCTTCAGTCCACTAAAATGGAACAGATGTAAACAACAAAAACATGCTTGGATCAATGCCCTTTGGCTGCACCCCCAGAGAAATCTGGCTGGATTCTGTTTTCTTCTAGACTGGTGGTCTGGTACCCAGAGCCCAAACGTGGCCAGTGGCTTGTTCCTCTTTCCATACGTTGACCCTCGTCATCACTTGCTCTTCTAGAAACAAATTGCTCCTGTAAATCTCAGAAGGTCGATTCAGGATGTAAGTAAATGTAAAAGAAGCTGGGCATAGATGTTTGTTTAATACCAAAAGGCAATGAGGAAAATAAAGAAAAATAATGAAAATCTAGAATGAAAGAAACTTCTTCCCTGAGGGAAAATAATTCTAGTAGATAGTTTTGTTCGATGTCTACTACCCAACCCCCTTTCTCTGAAAATTTCAGCATCTCCGATTATGGCATGTGACCCCTTCCTCCAGAAAACGAAATAAAACAAAACACCAAACCTGACACATCAACACATGAATGAACATGAAAGTCGAACTCAAACTGGGCAAAGTCCATTCTCCTCCTGATGTTCAAAATGGAAATTCAAACGTCATCAGTTATTCTTTTGATCACCTCTGGAAAAGAAGGGGTGTCAGCCAAGGAGCTGTGTGGAGGCTGCCTTCTTACTTCCAATTGCACTGGGGAACAGAAAATCAAGTTCTCAGGGGAGTGGGGGAGAGAAAGAGAATGACAGAGAGAGAGAGAGAGAGAGAGAGAGAGAAACCAGATGATGGAGTGAGGTTTCTTTCAGGATTTTGACACCTTTTCAATTTCTCATTTTAATTCATCATGAGACTCTTCACTCCTGTTCTTGGATTTTCTGAGCTACCACTGTGACTTGAAAGATAAATCTCCTTGGGGCACCGGGTGGCTCAGTGGGTTAAGCCTCTGCCTTCGGCTCAGGTCATGATCTCAGGGTCCTGGGATCGAGCCCCGAATCGGGATCTCTGCTCAGCGGGGAGCCTGCTTCCTCCTCTCTCTTTCTGCCTGCCTCTCTCTCTGTCAAATAAATAAATAAAAATCTTTAAAAAATAAAAAATAAAAAATAAAAAAAAAAAGATAAATCTCCTTTTTCCTTTAGCCAGCCTTTGGTTTCTGTTACTTGTAACCAAGAGTTTTAACTAAAACAAAGGGCCAGTGAGGTAAGATAAAAGGGAAGGAGGTAGAAGATACGTGAAGACATCAAATAACCATTCATGGTGTCAAGAAGCCGAGGAACAGTTTCAGCACTAGAACGTGTGCTAGAAGAAGGCTCTGGGCCGCTTACCTGCTCTGGGTTACTTTGTGTTGTTCCTTAGCCTGGAGGGTCTAAGCATATAAACAATTCGGAGGTGGGGGGGGGAGCTGTATGTCAAACTATCCCTTTCAAAGTATAAACTAGTTATTGCACTGTGAACTGGGAACACTAAAAAGCTTGGCAAGATTCTTTGGATTTTGGAGACCGTATGTACTGCTTTTCACTGTGCTGCTCTGAAACATTTATTGATTGGCACATACAGCTGCTGGATTTTAGGGGGCCCAGAGGAAGAAGAGGTGCTTCTGCAGCTCTGCCCCCCAGGAGCTGTGACACAGCAGCTTCAACACTACTCAAAGTGTCTGTGGCAGATGGAGATATCGTATGGACTTTCTGAAGAGTGCCAGCAGGAGAATCACAGTCCAGATCCCGGGGGTTTTGGAGCAAACCGTATTCTCTGTTGTCCTCTGTTTTTTGGGAAACGGTTCCTGGTTTGATACTGGATCCTGGCAGAGTCTGAATGCCTGACCACGGGCATCGAACGGCCATGGAACTAAAGCCACCAGTCATGAACTATGTGTTAACTAGCTCATCATGCTTTCAGTCTGGGAGTGTGCGGCAGCAGCCCATCATCAAGGGGAAGGGGTCTGAATGTGGGTTTGAGTGGCCACTGAATGCACAAGGAATTTGCATGAACAGTTGGTTCAAACCCACAACGTCTCTTCCTGCCCTTCCTATCCCTCTGTCTCTCAGACTGCATGTATACTCTCACGGGCAATTCCTTTCTTTCTTCCTTTCTTCCTCCCTCCCTCCCTTCCTCCTTCCCTCCCTTCCTTCCTTCGATTTTATTTATTTATTTAGCACGTGAACAGGGGGAGGGGCAGAGAGAGAATCTCCAGCAGATTCCATGTTGGGGGCAGAGCCCGGGCAAGGGCGGGTGGTGAGATTTACGATCCTGAGATCATGACCTGAGCCAAAATCAAGAGTTGATTGCTTAACTGATTGAGCCATCCAGGCACCCCATCTCATGGCCAATTTCTTATAACCAGTTGACTAAGGAGAGAAAAATTCACGTCTGGTACAAATGGTTTTGTGTGATATGGTGGCACCAACTGCATTTATAGTCACAATCAGGAGTGTCCTAGAAAGACAATAGTGAAGAAAAATCCTTCCAGTAGGCAGAAATGTGAGCAGTACATATGACTGTGCCTTTTTTTCTTCAGTTTATGCCAAAACCTTCCTCTAATACTCCAGGCAGATTATTTCCCAGATTATTTGTGCTTTCATTAGGTTCCATGTAGAACGCTCACATGGATTTCTCACAGTGCATCGGCTGTTTGACCGTCTACACTGTGATCTTGAGGGCAGAAACTGTGTTGCACTTCTATCCTATCCTCTTCATCTAGAAAATCCCTGGTGCACAGTAGGAACACAGTAACTCTTCGTAAAACCTCTTTATGGTGTTACATACTGGATGATTATCTGTGGATACGCTTGTCCCTGGAGTCAGCGAGGCATGATGGAAGCACTGTGGTTTAATGAGAAGGCTGGCTTTGAAGATGGACGGACAAGCCTGCTTCTGCCTCTCATCAGCACCGTGAACTTTTACACATTGAGGAAGCTCAAGGTCTTTACCTTTCAACTGTGAAGGAAGATGTATTGTCCACCCTTGGGGGTGGAGATAGGGGTATGAAACAAACCAACCTTTGTGGAAATAGGCAAGGATTTTCTAAAGAAGTGAGATGATCACACTTCAGTGGTTTGAAGGAGTTTGGATTTTCAAAATGGTAAGCCTTGGGAAGGAAGGTGGGGAAGGCAAAGGCTTGGGGATGTTCGTGAGAGGAACCCTATTGAGTAACATGAGAGTAACCTTGTTTACTTTCTTCATGTGTTCACATGCTCCATTAAAATAAAATTTCCCTGGGAATGTTGTAATTCTCTCTAGTTAATCACAACCTTTACAATTTTTTTAGTGCTAAATTTTATTTAACCCAGTATATCCAAAATAGTTTCATTTCAACATGTAATCAAAATACAAATTTATTAATGAGATATTTTATGTTCTTTATGTTTTTGTTTTTTGTACTGTCTTAGAAATCCAGCATGTGTTTTATGCTTATAAGACCCATGTGGCTAGTGGCTACTCTATTGATGGCACACTGCTGGATTATCTGCCCAGGACACTTAACCAATGGGAAAAGCAAGGTCCAGAGAGAGGCAATGACTGGCTGTCAGCCCCCAAAAGAGGGCCATCCCTGGCCTCCTAGGGGAGGGGTTCCCCATACATGTAGGCTTGAAGTGGCCTACACAGCCTCTTATCTTACCTACCAGCCCGTGATTATCTTCTGAGTGGATTATCTTCTGAGTGATCGTCAGCTGGAAGCACTGAGTTCCTGGGCAGGGAATGAACACTTGGGGTCTGCTTCTTCCCTTATACCCCCACATTCGGTGACTGAAAGGGAACCATGGATCACATCTTCCTTCACAGCCTACTTTGGAGGTGCTTTGGTAAAGAAGGGAGCAGAGAGTATCAAGAAATTTGGGGTCACCTGGGTGGCTCAGTGGGTTAAGCCTCTACCTTCAGCTCAGGTCATGATCTCATAGTCCTGGGATGGAGCCCCATATCAGGCTCTCTGCTCAGTGGGGAGCCTGCCTCCCACAACCCCTCCACCTCCTCTCTGCCTACTTGTGATTTCTGTCTGTCAAATAAATAAATAAAATCTTAAAAAAAAAAAAAAGAAAAAAGAAATTTGACCCACCCCAAGCCACTGCATCATTAGTTCAAGGAGTAGGTCTGTGGTCCAGTCCTGTTCATGGCCAGCGGGAAACTTGGAGCAAAGGGAGAGGCATAAGATGAAATTATCATGGTCCTATGGAAGACTCAGAAGCAGCCTTTGCCAATCTGTTTTCCCTAAAGAGTAAATCTAGATGCTTATCCCTGAGGGTACGGGAGAATGGTGCTGTGTTATATAAAGATTAATAATACCGAGGGTGAATTATCTGCTTGGATTAGTAAATGCTCAGTAGTTGGCTGACTTTTGTCCCATCATGTACATCCAGTCTGGACACAATTATCATCGGGAAGGAGGTGAGCACTGAGTATAGAGCATAGGCTTGGGAGCTAGAGTGCATGTGTTTGTATCCTGGCTCCAGTATTTCTTTTCTTTTCTTTTTTAAAGATTTATTTATTTATTTATTTCAGAGAGGGGAGGGGCAGAAAGAGAGACTCCAAAGAGGATTCCCCGCTGAACTTGGAGCCAAACCTGGGGGTAAATCCCATAACCCTGAGATCATGACCTGAGCCGAAACCGAGAGTGGGACGCTTAACCAACTGAGCCACCCAGGCACACCTCTGATATTTCTTAATTTTGTGACTTTGGTCAAATTCATTAAACTATGTCTGCCTCACTTTCCACATCAGTAAACTTGGAATAACAGAATTTACATTGTTGGATGGTTGTAAGGAGTCAACTAAAGTCATGTATGCTAAGTGCTTAGACCAGTGTCTTGCACATGGTAAGTGCTTTAATAAATGTCAGCTAGAAATGGTGTCTACTCATTATCAAAAATGTCTCCCATTAGATGGAATTATAAGGTTGTATAGACTCAGTGGTACGCTGAGCTGATTCACACGGTCTCACAAGGACCTATTGTACAATCTTTTCCCAATTTTGTGTTCAGTGATGAAACAGCTTGAAATCAGCCACATTGAGAGTATTTATTTACGTGACGGAAATTGGCAAACACCACAAATCTGACCTCCTTTCTCTCCCCCAGAGAAGTGGCTGTTGAACATTATCAATATGACACTGGTTATGCTTGTCAGGAAAAGAACCTTTCATCTTTAGCAGGTAGTTCTTTGGATCCATGGAGATTATACAACTATCTTCCAATTTGTCCACACTCTGAATAGGACCAGAATCTTCCCCAACCATGAAGAAATGTTAACACCTCCCCTGTTTTTAGAATACAGGACTAGTTGAAGGTCTGTGTTTTTGTCTTACTATTTAGTTAATTCCAGGAAAATCCCTTAGTTTTCTGAGCCTTGGTCTTCTCTCCTGCAAAACGTCAAAAGTCTGAGTGGCCTACAACAGAGATTTGTTATGTTTAAATGAAATACTACATATGAAAGTGCTTTATGAAATCAAAATCCTATGCAAATCATTTCTATCATTTGGTAGCATTTAAAAAAAAAGAAAGCTAACAATACAGGTCTTTCTCCTTTGGATGTTTTAATCACAGTACTATTGGGAAAGCCAAAGTGCATGCAATTTCCTGACGAATTATTTCATCCTTATAGAAGATGCTAGTAAAATCTCTTCATGCCCACAGAATGATTCATGTACAGACTCTTTTAAAAAAAATTGATAGAAAATTGTTTTTCTATGTATCCTACAAAGACTGTTTCCTGGGACTACTGTGCAAAAGTCTATTATGTTTGAAGTACTGTTGGATAATTTTTTTTTTAACTCAGTGGACAGCAGTTAAGGAGTGAATTATTTTTGTTCAGGTAATACCAGGCACGAATTATTCTGTAGCTTTACAGCAAACTATGCTTCTCTTCACAGAGAGTGATATAAGCATCTCTGTGTTGTAAACCTTTCAGACAAAACTAGGTGCACCGAGGAAGACTGAGAGTTTATTGATGTTGGTAAGTCCCATGTGTTCATCCTCCTCCTCCAGTCTTCCAGGGAAGAGGCAGGAAATGCAGTCAGTTTCAGCAAAGAGCTAGTCATTGCTACAGAGAAGACAACGAATGGTCAACGACTTCTGAGCGCTTAGAAAACATCATTCCATGTATGAAAAACAGTTACATATCTGAGTTGCAAAGAATCTGTGGTTACTTCAGAGAGATGGCTGCTTTGCTTTTTACTTAAGATGTTTTTATGGAGAAAGTAAGTTTAATGGTATCACATAAAGATGCTTTGTTCAGAAATCATCTGAAAGTCATTATAACTTTATTTCATGTTAGGTCTACAAATTCTCAGAGCAGCTTTTCCCAAATGTTAATAGATACAATAACTGGTATTCTTTCACCATTGTATTTTTTGCTCTTAAATAAAGTAGGAAATTATGTGTTAAATTTAAACAGGTGTGTGTGTCTGTGCGTGTGTGCTGTAGAAGCTTTACAACGTCAAGAGGCACACTGGCTCTCCCAGACACAAGTGTAGTAGGAAATGTTTTCCAAACTTACGTGACCACAGAATTATTCATATAAGAACATTTCAGAGAACAGTTATGCCCCAGAAGACACGTTGGTAAATCCATCTTACATGGTTGTTAGTTGAACTAATGACCAGACTGTTATAAACACCACTGAAAATGGTCTAGAGCGGGGCATGTTCATTTACACTGAAAAGAACTGGGGGTTGCATGAAGGCGGCACCTGAGCCGGGCCATGAAGGATGAGGAAAATTCTGACAGGCAGGTTTGGTTAATTGGAAACTTCTCGGGTGCAGAAAGAGGCATAGGCAGATGGTAATTGCCTACGTTAATATAGTTGGCATAATACTGTTACTAGATTTCCAGAAGGACAGAGCTGAAACCAAAGGTCAAATTCTTACTCAGAAGCTGTACCCTTTATACACAGCCTTTCCATATTAAGCTAGCAAAGAAGACTGAGCAAATTATGTAGAATCTTGGATTCTAAGCTAAAGCATTTAGATTTAAGTAATGTGCAATTTCCCCCCTATTTCTTAGCCTACACAGAGAACATAAACTTTTAGTATTTTGGCGTACAACTATGTAAATATGTAAATTCCATAACATGTGAATAGACTTCAGTGTTAGGATGTCTTAGTAGAACCACTTAGAAGTTTACACACAGAAACACATGTGTAGTCATCTTCAACATGTCACTAACCTTCTGTCACAGAAAGGGCTGAACTCTTTCAATCCAAGGGAAGTAAACAGGACTTCCGCCAACTTCCCTCCTGACACCTCAAAGCACGTCATGTGAATGATAAGCCTGTAACATCACAAGGCTGACTTCTGTAGAGCGTATGTAAGAAATCAATGTTGGGTGCTTCAAGTGGTGAGCTTTTGCTTGTAAATGTTAAGGCAGTGCGTGTTCCAATACCTTCGTGATAGGAGATGATGTTCTAAACCATATCTCCAAATAAGGAAGTAGGAAATCCTCAGGCTTCACCCCTGGTTCTTTGAGGTAATAGTTGTTCAAAGGGCAGACACGACCGGTAGAGAACTTTTATTTCCGTATTGAATGTAAACCCTCTAGTGTAAATGAAGAGTTGAGGCAGTCTGCACTCAACTTGCCGCAGTAATAAATAATTGTTCTGTGGGCTTCTCGATGCCGTTCCAGACTCACTCTTCAGGACCCAGTGCCTGCACAGAGACTGCAATTTATTAGGTTACTCACCTGGAGCCTGTCTTCTGAGGAGGAATCTGCTTCATGGCTTTCCCGCTCCCTCAGGCTCCTACACAACCCATCTGCCTTGCCTCCCCACACAGGCCTGACTTATGTGCTCCCCACGATGACAAGCATCTAGTCTGACAGACCGACTTGTGCTCATGTGTGCTGGTATAGGAGGAGCTGCTTTCCCTCCTCCCAGGCAACAGGCTCCAGCTAGAAATGTCGCTTAAAGACAGTGCTCAAGGGGCGCCTGGGTGGCTCAGTGGGTTAAGCCTCTACCTTTGGCTTGGGTCATGATCTCAGGGTTCTGGGATCGAGCCACGCATTGGGCTCTCTGCTCAGCAGGGAGCCTACTTTCCCCCTCTCTCTGCCTACATGTGATTTTCTCTCTCTCTGTCAAATAAATAAATAAAATCTTAAAAAAAAAAAAAGTGCTTAAGATGTTTTCCTCCTCATGGCCCCCACTCCCCATGTCACGCAAGCTATGACGCACCCAAAGCATGGTTCTAAGAGCCTCTGCTGGTGGGGTGTTGCAGCCTGGGAAGAAGGCACAGTCCAGGCAAGCCAGAATCATATTTTTGAGCTGGGCTCCTGTTTCCTCAAAAAAGAGAGGTAGGGAGCTGCCAGCACATAGTAAAAATCCCCACATCCACTGCCAGTGTGTTCAAGCCAATCGTGCTAAGCACCCCTTTCAGTGAGAAGAACCGAGGAGTCTGCAGTCTGGTTGAAGGAGCTTTTCATGTGGGTGTTTGACGATAGGAGCATGCCACGACGAATCCAAGAAAATAAATTTATTAAACTTTGAAGGAAAAAAAATCCACAGACATAAGGAAAGTTAAATATAAACTGCAGGACACAACTAGTCATACTAGTGAATAATGGCTTGTGTGGCCAGCAAAGTACCAAAATGACATTCTGAGACTGATTGAGGTATTTAGCTATTTTTGGCTATAGAAATTGTTGTCAGCCTATTGTGAAATAGTAAGATAGTTTTCCCAAGCACACAGTTTTAAGTTGAATTAGGTTCTACACCGATGAAATTGTATATGAAACTAAATTACGTAGCTCTTAGAGAAAACCATAGCAGCAAGGTAGCAGAAAACCTATTAAACACCTATTACAAAGTAACATGTTGAACTTGGAACACCCAGTTCTAGCTTTTCACTGTCCTTCCTGCAAGAAAGAGGGAATTTAAAATTACCAACCATTAAGCCTGTTTCCTAAAAAGGTCTGAGCTAAATGGCAAATACTATTTAAGTTACAGCTAACTTTAAAGTTTCATTAAATGTAAAAAAAAAAAAAAAGAAAACAAAACCAAACTTAAAGTGAGAAGCATTCTTCAGTGAGATGAGATTCTTCTCCTTTGACAAACCTTTTGGGGAGCGATCCCGAAGCTCCTACGAATGGTGCTGAGATTACTAAGGGACTGAACAATAATTTATACCTTACTTCAGGCCCCTTCTTTTCCTTCTGACTACCCGCTTTGAGGCCAAGCCACTCAGAGGGGAAATAAAAAATGAGGAAACTTCTTTGTTTGCTACTTCAAATAAACCCAAGAAAGGGTTTGGTGAGGAAGAACGTTTCCGCTATGGGTTTAAGAAATTTCTGACTTCTCAGTGGGGATTTAAAATCTCATTCCGTCTGTTTCTTGTTACCAGGAAGAGCGGGTCTATGTCTGGCTATTGGCTGTGAAACAAAAACTTCTTTCTCAAAATTTTTATTCCATGATCTGGTTTAACTTCGCATCCACCTGCTTCAACTTACAAAATGCTTCTTGTACTTTATTCCCTTCTTCTGTAACCATGTAACAAAATCAAGTCCTGTCTGAAGAGATGCTACAATAGAGGTTCCGGGGCCTACCCTTCACGATCTGTCTGCCCCCAAAACTCCCTCCACGTGCAGCCGGAGCGCCCAAGCAGCCTGGCCCGAGGGCCTGGCTTACCTTCCCACTTCTCCTAGTATGGAGCTTTCTGACAGGAACCAAAATTTGGGCAAGAAAGAGTTTTTTTGTCTGCCTGTTTTGGTTTGACTGGTGCCTCTGTCTTTAAGTTTTCTCTACTAACAAATAGTTTTAAAAAAATTTAAATAAGATGAGCCTGTTCCAGTAATGCAGGTAACTACAATCATTTCAGAACTGTTTAAGGGGCTTGGGGAGGTATAAAAAGGGCCTGGTAAAAAACTAACTTGCTTATTTGTTTTTCTTTAGGTGTACTTACCAAAGGAGTAAACTAGCTTTCGACTGTAGTCGCTACATTCTTTCCAGGGGTCGGCATGAACTACAGTACACAGTGTATCGTGTGATAGAAAATAGCCATGCTTGAAGTGTAAATTATTAAAAATACCTTTATAAATTTTATGTCAAAATAAATGTTTCACATATCCAAACTATTTTTTTTGCCTTCTTACCTATAATTTTAGTTCCCAATTACTTAAAAAAAATTAGCCTGTGCTCTGATTTGCATTCCATTTTCCTGAACTGCAAAAGCCACCTGATTTTTCGCTTTTTCAAAAAGCATGATTCACTATACATTAAAAACAGCCATTCTATGCTTAGTATCACAAAATTAACACCCACATTAACAAGACAATCACCGCCACTAAACAGTCTTTGAGACAGTTCTTTAAAAATATTTACAATTCACAATAGGAATATCGATTTCATTAGGCCTTCTTCTCTTTTTTAATATCATGTTTCAACATTTCAGGAAAAGGCATTTAGAATCCACTCCCCTATCCCCCCCGAAAAGGTTTAAACATTGTTTTGGTTTAAGCACTCAAGCCCTAGCCAACTCTTAACCATTAAATACGGACCTTGTGGGAAACCCGAGAAAGGCTACGGCATGATTTTGTTCAGTTGGTCTGTGCTCACGTAGCCGCATGATGAGAGAAACTCCTTGTCAGGCAAGGGCAAGGCCGTGGCATTGAGCACGAGGCCCCGAGGAGACTGCACGATGTGAATGGAGGTGTAGTCCGGGACCGGCCTCTCCGAGCTCGGAGCCTGCTCTGCTGTCCCAGACTGGCCAGCGGTAGTGGTAAGGCTTTCTGTGGTGATGTAAATGTCTTCCTGGTTAAAGCTGGGGTCTGCACGTGATTCAGCCTCGACGTGAGGGGCCACAGTGATGCACTTTTTGGCATCTGCCTCGCTGAAGTAGGCACTGTCCATGATGAAGTTCGCTTGGCAGAGTGAGACCACTTCCGGAGGACTGTCACATGGGGACATCCCTGCCTTATTCTTTTGGCCTGGGGAAAGGACCACACTCCCGGCTGGAGTAATGTCGCTTACCTGGGCATAAAAGTCGATGTTCGCCAGTGAACTCGGATTGCTCAGCTGAGGATGGGCAGCTTGATGAGTTGACTCAGTTCCACTGATAAGACGTGGTCTTGGTTTGTCTTCCTTTGCCAGGATAACACTGGGCTGCTGAGTGGTAGGGGCAGTATCAGCAGAGGGTGAGTTATTTTGACTATTCTGGTCAAGGCACAAGAGATCTTCCCCTTTTAACCTCTGTGGCTGAGCAACCTCTGAAGTACTGTCACATACGTCACTGGCATTGAAGTCAGTCTCCAGAAGGTCAGGTTCATAACAGCTGGTACGTCCAGAATCATCATCCTTTGCCCCAAGGATGTTTAGTGACTTCTCATGGTCATTGTTGAGAAGTCTGACTGTGTCTGATCCTTCAGTCTTTTCTTCTGGGTCATCAATATCCAGCTCAATGAATTCAACCCAAGAGTCATCGTTGTAGAATTCAGGTTTATAGTTGTCATGAATGGCTAAGATTGTGTTCACCTCTTCTAATTTTCCTTCCTAGGAAACAGAAAGAAAATGAGATCTATGAAAAGAAACTCTCAATGATGAAAGGATTTGACAAATAACACTCAGACTGAAATTATGGTTATGATAAGAACAATAGTAACAAAACCATATAATGAGAAACACATTCGTGTAGAACTTTTAAATATGTAAGACTTTCTTATGATTTTAAGATCTGTTATTTGGGAACATTTTTCTCCAGAGGGGTTAAAAATGAAACATGATACATAGAGCTTGCAAAAGCTCTCAACAAAAGACAATGGTCTTTGTCACTTAGATAATCTACTAAGTACCTTGAGGAGATCTGGATCAATTCCTTTAATCTTTGGAACTGGAACAGGGGGAAGAATCAGCATCTTAATCCTTGAAAACAAATGAAATTTTGGTTTGACATATCTATAGAATTATACATTCTCTTACATCAAAAGATAGGAATAAAATGTTGGTGGCAGTATTACTTATTCCAAATTTTCTGGTGCTCCACACATGCAGAATATGAGAAAGAAAATATTGAGTAGTAAATGATGAGGAAAAACTATAGAAGAAAAAAAAGAACAAAAATCAACAGAAAAGCCCTCCCATGAAGCCAATTTAAATAAAACATGGTTTCCTAAAATATTTTTCCCCCTTTTGTCTTTATTGAGAGCCACCATTAGTATTTGTGAATGAGAAATTCGATTCCATTGAAGGCCAATTTCCATTTCATCTATAAGGATGGTAATTTTAATGTACATCTCATCAGTAATTTGCAGAGAAGAGGTAGAAAGAAAAGAAAAAGAAAGAAGAGCCAATACACATGGAATCAAAATTATTTGCACCCTCAAAAAAGGATGGACTGAGCTAAGTTTGCACTGCGTGGCTCACATTAATTATAAAATTATTTAAAATGATCTCAGAAACCAGGTGTCATTGCAGGGTTCATTACAGTTGGGAAAGACTAAATTTGAACTATCTCTAACTGATCAATATGGATCTATATATCCAATTCTATGATGCACTTAAATGTTCTGTTCTAAATAGTTAAATTATTATTTTTAAAGATTTTATTTCTTTATTTGACAGTGAGCAAACAAGCACAAGCCGGGGAGCATCAGGCAGGGGGGGGAAATAGATTCCCTGCTGCACAGAGTCTGATTTGGGGCTCCATCCCAGAACCCTGGGATCATGACCTAAGCCCAAGGCAGACGCTTAATTGACTGAGCCACCCAGGAACCCCTTCAAATTATTTTTTGACCATAATTCATTTCAATGTCTATTCTGCCTGCCTTGCACTTTACTGTATCCTAGCACAATTCCTGGCACATAGAAGGTGCTCAATAAACATTTCCTGAATAAATCTGAACACCTCATTTATGTAGTTCGTTAATAGCGTTAACTAGAATTTATGTCTTAAAATTAACATTGCAGCTCTGGGAAAAAAAGCTTGGAGATTAGCAATTCTAGTCAACTCATTTATTATTTTAAAAAAACCCTGTAAGTCAGAGATGCCACCATTGGGCAGGGATGATAAACTGCTTTTGGGACATTAGCTGATGATATTCCACTAAATGTGAATGGACAGTCAAGTCTATTCAATAGGGAACCCACGCTCTGAATATTTCCATCTGCCTTTTTACCTAACCAAGGAAAAAGCCAAATTCTGTTTTTTATGTTGCTGTAAATGGCTTCTACTAGGTTTACTTAGCAGGGCAAGTGTTAAATCAAATTTGTACCAATGAACAGAAGATACAGGAAAAATACAAATTATTAATAATAACTGCTACTATTTTTTTGAATGCCTCTGATAAACCAGACTGCATAAGATATATTTGGCACTAACCTGTGGACTGGCAAAGAATGGCCTGAAGGCCAAATCAGGTCTGCTCTCTGTATTTGTAAATAAAGTTTTATTGGAACACAGTCACATTCACATTGTCTACACATTGTTATGACTGCTCTCATGCCATGATGGCAGAGCTGAGGAGTTGTAACTGAGACTGCATGGCCCCAGAAGCCTAAAAATGTACTCTCTGGCCCTTTATAACACAAGTTTGTCAACCACACACTAAACATTTTATTTAATTCTTATAACTACTAGGGAGGCAGTTAACATTATCTATGGAAAGATTTAGAGATTTAAGAAATGTATTTAAATCATATGCTATTTCTTGGCACAGCTGAGGCCCAAATCCAAAGTACCTAACTCCAAAACCTAGGCCCTTTGCCTTCTGTCATCCTGCTGTGTTATCCTGCCGTGTGTCTCTCAATGAATACTTTAAATGTCAAAAACACAGAAAAATGCAACACAATTTTAATGACAGGAAGCAAAGATTCCTGAACATGATGCTTGACTTTGTTACGTGTGCCTTTCATTTTTTGCCCAGGATGGTGCACATGCTAGCTATCCGGGCGTGATGGCTGGCTTCATGCCAAGGTGACGGACACTGTGGCCTTTAGGGCCCAAGCAGGTCATGCAAATGAATGAAGGAGGCCTGGGGTGAGGTCAGAGGGCAGTGGGAACGGTGATGGAGAACACAGGCCCTTCCGGAAGGGAATGGCTGGTCTTCTGCTTCAGCATAGGTTGCCATTCAGGAATATCAACCGAGTTTCACCAGATCTTTCAGTTGATAAAGACCCCCTGGAAATCTGGATTTTTGTGTGTAAATTCCCTAGCATGTGAACATTTTGTAGCAAATCCACGTAACACAAAGCAACGACACATGAGGATCTGCAGGCTGAGTCCGGCTTTTGGGTGACCAGTGTGGCGCTTCTGTTTAAGGCCAATCCAGTTCTTTCTCTCCTGATTAGTAACAGCTCAAAGGCTGGGTGAACCGTACGGTGGGAACAACTGACAACACAGTACGGATAAACTGGCATGAAACTCTGTGACTCTTCTAACATTTTTATTCAAATCCAAATTACATTATAAATCTTGTTAATGATCTGGAAAGGGAAAAGTGGCATGGACTCAACACTTCCAATAACAGGCAGGACCTGAAGCCCTTTCGCTCCCTAACATTCCAGGGAAGGCTGACATTAAGTACCTCGTTCTTTGGGGTATCATTTTAATGATCAGAACTTCATGTTCTTTCCGCACCTGCTGACAACTGTCTTCTCCCATTTCCTACTTTCATTGGAACACAGAAATGGAGACCACAACAAGGGTTTTTAGGGGCGAATGAAAGAACAAAACTAATTCTTTTCTATAGAAAATTTAGTATAGGAAATTTGAGAGTACAGTAAAGATTTCAGAGCAATTTTACAATTTGGTAATTCTAAGCGTCAAAGTTTAGAACTTCATTATTCTTAGGGAACACACTTTTGTACAAAGGTTAATATATTTTCAAAATTCTCTTTGTTGAGCAAATTATTTTTTCTTTGAAATCTTGTTGGCTAATATAATTAACATAACAAATTTACATGGCCTTCACAATGACTCAAAATTGACAGCTAATGTTAGGAGTAAATTACTTCATATATATATAGTGGGCATATCTACTGTAGTTACATGTAAATTAGCCCATCAACTGTACGTATCAATACATGCAAATTAATCAACAGAATAATCTGCCTCCTTTGTGGTTGGCATTACATAAATATATAAATTACTTAAGATTCTATAAATGTATTTATTATTTTTTCCCCAGACAACTGAAAACTGTATTTGTCTTGCTTTATAATACTTGTGCTTATAAAAGAAATGTTGCTAAAAAGCTAGATGCAAAATGGAATTCTGCAGAATGAATTTTGCTTTCCCACTGGTGTACATTATAGAACTGGAGATGCAACTCCAATTAAAAAGCTTTTGCAATGTATTCACATAGATACTGTTTTGATTTGCAGATGCCTCTACGCTTCAGCTGGAGAAAGTGTCTTCAGTTCTAGGTATGGTGACCCACCATCTTGGTTAGTCTGCAACTGGGAGGTTTTCCAAGGCACAGAACTTTCAGTGTTCAAACCAGGAAAAGTTCCAGGCAAACTGGGAGTGTTAGTCATCCTCATTCTAGAAGAAGGGGCAGGATGAACCCATGGGACTTAAAAAATACTCTAAATGTAAGAAAATTTGCAATTGGTACTAATAACTTCTCCGATATTTTTCCTGTATTTTGTATTATAATTTCCTGTAGTCTGTGTGGAATTTCTTTCAGGAAGAAAAACAGTGATAGTTCTACAGCTCAAGGGAAATTTAAGGGTCCTACAGTCCAACATGCTTTTATTACCCATGAGAACATGCAGCCCAGAGAGGTTAAGAGACTCAAACAAGATCAAACAGCAGTATCAGAATAATGACTGGGACCTGAGTCGGGATACCAAGAGAATACAGAACACAATCTCTTCAAATTTAGAAAGCATTTTAGCTGTGTTTACAAATATGGGTAATTTGTAATAATTTAATTAAATTTAATAATTTCAATAAAACCTGGGTTTATTCGAAAACTCCATTATATGAAGTCTAAAATGGTTTTATTTGATTGAATTATTTAGGTGGCTTTCGTTTGCCACTAACATTTGCTTGTCCAATAGGACTGTGTTAAACTTAGCTGAAGGTTCAGTGTCACTCCGTTGTCCTAGAATGAATGGGCCAGCTCGTTCAGGACTTGGAACAGATCAAGGGGCAGCTCTGAGATGACAGTCCTGTTAAGGAGGAGCCGATCACAAGATGTGTGGCCACTAACCTCAGCCTCCTTGTCCTATGCATTTTCCCAGGTAGAACAGACACCCAGTGATTCTTTTTTTTTTTTTTTTTAAAGATTTTATTTATTTTATTTGTCAGACAGAGATCACAAGTAGGCAGAGAGGCAGGCAGAGAGAGAGAGGAGGAAGCAGGCTCCCTGCCGAGCAGAGAGCCCGATGCGGGACTCGATCCCAGGATCCTGGGATCATGACCCGAGCCGAAAGCAGAGGCTTTAACCCACTGAGCCACCCAGGCGCCCCCCCAGCGATTCTTGATGATGAACACAACAAAGTGGCAATGTGTAAATAGTGATAATATTTTACTGCATTAATTAAAATTTTCACCCATGATTTTAAAAAGAAATATCAAATAACCAAATGGAAACACATTGGGAAATCCAAACACTGGCAAAAACATCTAAATAGACTTTTTCACACCTACCTTTGCTGTTTAGAAAATATGAATAAAAATAATATCATCGTTAGCCCAAATATTCCAAAGATAATAATTAAGAACCATGGAAACTGGAAATCTGAAACACAAAAGAATATTATCTCACTCATAGAATTAGGAATAGTCAATGTTTACATTTTACTTTTCTTTTTCACATAAAAATATTTCTTAATTTATAATCATCTAGTAAAGTCAGTGATTTCTCTTGACAACCACTAAAACAGAATGTAATGATGTAGGAGTATCTGCTGTTTCAAGGGTATCTTTCTTCACTTCTTTAAATCTTTTCACATATTAAAAAAAATCAAAATGAAGAAGAAGCAAACAGTTTAAGCACAATTCATGTTTATATAAAAAGTCCACAACAACTGTTTTAAGCACCTTATGTGTTCAGGGTGTATCGTTAGTGGCTTCAGATCTAGAAAGACATGCTGTTTATCCTTTCTTTGGTTTATCCTTCTTTCCTTCCCTGCTTCCTCCCCCCCTCCATTTCCCTTCCCTCCTCCTCTCTCTCCTACCCCCTTTCCCCTTCCCTCCTCTCTCTCCTCCCCTTCCCTCCTTTCCCATCCCCTCCCCTCTGCTATTCCTTCCTTCCTTCTTCCCTCCCTCCCCTTCCCTCCTTTCCCCTCCCCTCTGCTTCCCTCCTTTCCACTTCCCTCCCCTCTGGTCTTCTTTCCTCCCTCCCTTCCTCTCTTCCTCCCTCCCTCCCTTCCTTCCCTTCTATCTATCCATTCATCCATCTATCTATCTATCTATCTATCTATTATCTATTATCTATCTATCAATCATCTATCTTACGTATGGTAATATTTTTTTACCCTCCAGACTAAGAATCCATCAAAAAGATGGGGGCAAAGCTTCTATTTTTGAATCAAGACCGAAACTTCTTAGACATGCAGACATATTTTGCAGATTACAAAATATCCTTTGATAGAGGAAGATCACTACAGGGGCTCTCATCTTCTACTTGGTAGCAGAATTGGGGGAATTTGTTCATAAAACTTCAATTTCATTTCTTAAGACCAAGTGGCTACCAGCTACCTGCAGTAGGTTCCCAGTGTTCTCCACTTTTTAACTGAAATAAAGTTGATATACAATGTTCTATTAGTTTCAAGTGTACAACAGGTGATTCAACAATTTTATACATTATTCAGCGCTTAACCATGATAACTGTAGTTACCACCTGTCACCGTACAACGCTATTGCAATATTGCTGCCTACGTTCCCTACGTTGCACTTTTCATCCCTGTGACTTATTCATTTTGTAACTGGAAGTCTGCACCTCTTAATCCCCTTCATCTGTTTCACCTAACCTCCCACATGTCCTCTCCTCTGGCGACCACGAGTTTGTATTCTGTATTTATGAGTCTGTTTCTGCTTTGCTTTGTTGTTCATTTTATTTTGTTTTTTTAGATTACACATACAAATGAAATCACAGGGTATGTGTCTTTCTCTGTCCTACTTATTTCACTTAGCATCATACCCTCTAGCTTCATCTGTGTTGTTGTGAATAGTGAGCTTTCATCCTCATTACGGCTAATATACCATAACGGATGAAGACATGATCGATCGATCTACCTATCTATCTCTCATGCTCACTGCAGCATTATTTATAATAGCTAAGATAACAGAAGCAGCCTAAATGTCCACTAGTAGGTGAATGAATAAAACTGGTGTTTTCATTGGGTAAATACCCAGTAGTGGAGTTACTGGATTATATGGTATTTCAATTTTTTTAAAAAAAGATTTTATTTATTTATTTGACACAGAGAGAGAGAGATCACAAGTAGGCAGAGAGGCAGGCAGAGAGAGAGAGAGGTGGAAGCAGGCTCCCTGCTGAGCAGAGAGCCTGATGCGGGGCTCGACCCCAGGACCCTGGGATCACAACCTGAGTCAAAGGCACTGAGCCACCCAGGCACCCCGATATTTCAATTTTTAACACTCTATATTTTAATACTCTCTTCTTAAGACTCCATACTGTGTTCCCAAGTGGCTGCTCCAATTTACCTTCCCAACAACAGTGTAGGAAGGCTCCCTTCACTCCACCTCAGGGTTATCTGCTTTACACGAAAAGACAGGTCGAATTGACTTTAATGTTGCTTTATTAAAAGTAGGATTTTATGTTGTAATATTCCTTTGTTATTTTTATTTTCTTATTCAGTTATTAAAATCCCTAAGGGAGATATGATGGTTATTATAAAGAATTAGTGGAGGAGAGAATGCCATTTAGTATCTTGTGATATCTGTAAGTTTTTATATCAGTAACATATTCGGGAACATAACAAGCTAGAACTTCCCTTTTCTTTCAACGTGGAAGGAAGAATCAGTTAAGAGATCTATGCTTAATTGAACTAAATGGCATCACAATAAACTTCAAGGGTGTGTGGCAAATGTACTTTTTACTTTTTAAATTTTATTATTATTTTTTAAAAGATTTTATTTATTTATTTGAGAGAGAGCGAGAGAGCACAAGCAGGGGAGGGGCAGAGGAGAGGGAGAAGCAGACTCCTCACTGAGCAGGGAGCCCGACATGGGCTCGATCCCAGGATCCCGGGATCACACCTGAGCCGAAGGCATATGCTTAACTGACTGAGCCACCTGGGTGTCCCGCAGGTGTACTTTTTAAATCAGAATTTCATTATATTAAATACGGTTTAAAAGATCAAGACTGTTAACTAAAACTTAGAAAAACCAGTGCTACAGGCATTTTCATTTAAGTGCTCTCTAGTATCATGAGTTCTACCTGTAGCATCAATACAGAAATAGCAGTTCAGTTTCTCTACAGCTTGTGATTTCGTCAGCAGGCCTCAGCAATTCAGACAGAGCTTCACTGCAGAGGCGCTACGGCTAATTCCCATGTGGGAGGGATCACTTTATACACCTACCGTTCATGGTTAAGCAGACTTCTTTCTGTGTCTAAAGTTCTAATTCTTTTATTCTGAATTCATAGATCCTCATTTCTTTGAACTTGAATTATCTTTGTATTTTTCTTATATAGGTTCTTCTTCTTCTTCTTCTTTTTTTTTTTAAAAGATTTTATTTATTTATTTGACAGACAGAGATCACAAGCAGGCAGAGAGAGAGGAGGAAGCAGGCCTCCCGCCAAGCAGAGAGCCCAATGCGGGGCTCGATCCCAGGACCCTGAGATCATGACCTGAGCCGAAGGCAGAGGCTTAATCCACTAAGCCACCCAGGTGCCCTGGATCTTCAAATGTTCCATGTCATTCTGGCACATAACTAGCATGCGACTTAATAAGCCTGTCTCCAGGTAAAAGCCATACCTAAACTTTCTAAAACCAGAGCGGCTGCCATTGACTAGCTACACTGACATGGTATTAGGCTTTGCCTTCGATGTCACATAGCTACCCATTCATATGGATCCACTATTTCTACACTATGCATTTGAAAAGCAATTTTTTAGACTATCAATGCAAAACAAATTCATTATAGAAATCTTTAGAAATATAGAAAAGTATGAAGAAAAGACTTATCTGAAATTCTGACATCCAGAGATCACCCCATTGACGTCTTAGTGCATCTTCCCCTCTCTAACTTACACCTACCCCCGGACATCCCCTGAATCGAATCATCACAGACTAAGTTCTCCTCCCATTTTTGTAACGAACAGTATCTGTTAAAAAGAGTGAACTTGAGGTCTCTCACCCTGATATTTGAACACCCTGAAACGTAGGCAATGTATTACTCTATTAATAGACAAAAGCCATGTCAGCTGCCATTTTAAATCGTTTACCTTCTTCACATGCAAATGGACTCATCTGAGGAAGTGCTACATAGAGCGCCTCACTGAACTCGCCGTACTTTTCAGAATTTCGTTGTCTGGATCTCACACGCACTTCATATTCTTTATCCAACCTCAACGAGTAAACGGGAACTGATGTTGACAGTACAGGGTCCATCTTTCAAGACAAAATATAAAACTGATGGGTTAGTGAGACAACAACTTGACACAATAAACTCTACTAAGCAGTTTCTACATTTATATTCAAAATGAATTCTGTAAAGTAGATATTTTAAAATGCACTTTTGGTGGGGGGGTGGTTGTTGGGTGTTGGTCACGGTCAGCACCTGCGCAGCTGCCGCAATGGCATGATCGAGCAGAAAGATGGCTGCCGTTGGCTATTCTATTTTTCTGTCTGTGTCAAGACTGTCATAGAGCCTGGATATTTCAGCAAATCCAGTATCAAAACTGACCACAGAAGAACCTAATAGACCAGTAACAATGGAAGACGGTGAGTGAGTTATCAAAAAACTACCATCCCTCCAAACACCAGTCCCAGATGGTGTTACATGTCAGAAATATCCTTCATGAAGTAGAAAGCTCTTGAGCCACATGGTGGATTCAGAAGCTCCTGAAAAGAAGGCCACCCATCCTAATACCTTCAAAACAAGATCTGTCACCTCCTATTGCAAATGTTGGTGAAATGACACATTACTTGTGCGGCCACTGTGTGGCTTTCAACAATGCCACAATCACATTTCCCATGTGGAAGTTGCTCTTTCAGCAGCAGCTGTATGGAATCAAAGCCCGGGACCCGGTGCTTCGGTTGTGGAGGGAGGGCTTTTGAAACTTGTACCGACAAATCCTTCCCCCACTGATGCAGAAGACCACCACATTGGCACTTAGGTTGGTCTGACGGAGGACTTATCTTGCTTTCTCCGAAAGCACATCTGTACCCCTGAGTCAACAACCCCTAGTGTGGCTGCAGTCCTTTCAGGGACAACAGAAGCAATTTTTACTCCACTGAAAAGAAGTCAGACATTGCTTCAAGACTGCAAGCATCATGACAAATTTATAAACACGTACCAGGCTTTTAAGGCACTCAGATGCCATGGAATGAGAGAGTATTATCGAGGCTTGGTACCTGTTCTTTTCCCTAATAGATTCAGCAGTGTCCTTTTCTTTGGCTTTCAAGGTCCCATTAAGGAGCATCTGCCTACTGCCATGACTCAGAGCACTCATTTGGACAATGATTTTGTCTGTGGAGGTCTGCTGGGCACCACATTGGGAATCTTGTTTTTCCCAGTTAATGTTGTGAAAACTCATCTGCAGTCTCAGATTGGTGGGGAATTCCAGTCATTTCCCAAGGTTTTCCAGAAAATCTGGCTAGAGCAGGACAGGAAGCTGACAAATCTTCTCAGAGGTGCTCACCTGAATTAATCATCGGTCTCTCATCTCTTAGGGCATAATCAATGCAACTTAGGAGTTCTTGTTAAAGATTATATGAAAGAAAGCATCAGTTAAGTGCCATTTATTAACTGAAGAGACCCAAGAAGAATGCAATTTGGCCATGTTCCTAATTGGCCAAATGCAAGTTGGTGTCGTAAGTTCAGGGCACAACGAATTATGGGCAAAGCTCTTTTCTTGAAGCGCCAACAAATTCAGAATTAAAGGTTATATCAGGAAAAAAAATAAGACTCATTGGAGGAGTTTGCTACTTAAAGGAAGCTCAAGGCAAATAACTTTGTAAAGAAACATTCTGTTATATGGATCACAGTCCTCAAAGTTATTTTGGTATAAACCCAAAGATATAACAGACTTGTTTAAAGAAATGTAGCTGTATCTTTGTACTAGGCTGTCAGATATTCTATATACAATCAAAGCATAATAGAATTATTATGGAGCATGGTGGAACTATAATGAAAATTATGGCTACGGTGCTTACCCTTTGGAATATTATAATTTTGTACAAAGACGTAAGAACAGGAAAAAAAAAACCATATTGCCACACCAAAACAAATCATAGTCACATATACACACACATGCACAGTTTGTTCTTCGGAAATTCTGGGTAGTCATTCAGAAGATCACAGAGTTGGAAAGGGTCTTAGAAAAACCATAATTGTCTATATTATTCTATTAGAAGCAACTACATACCCATTCTGCTTATTCTAGAGGGCTTAAAGTTACCTCAAATGGACTGCTATTCAAAATTTGCAAAGAAATGTCCCTAGAGAACCTGATGTGGGGCTCGATCCCAGGACCCTGAGACCATGACTTGAGTTGAAGACAGAGGCTTAACCAGTGAGCCACCCAGGCATCCCTATTTATTGATTTTAGAGAGAGAGTGTGAGCGTGTGCATGAGCGAGCTCATGTTGGGGGGGGCGTGGCGGGGCAGAGGGAGAGAGAAACCCAAGCAGACTCTGGGCTGAGCATGGAGCCCGATGTGGGGCTTGATCTCACAACCCTGAGATCATGACCTTAGCCGAAACCCAGAGTCACCGTGTAACCAACTACACCACCCAAGTGCCCCTGAAGCTTCTTAACACGTTATATTTGCATGCCTAAGATGGTATTTTAAAGCATTCCCTAAATATTTTTTAAAACACAGGTGTCCAGTTTTGAAGCCCTAATTTCTGTTATTATAAACAATATTATTTCATTACAGATTTCATTAATAACAAAACCAAAAAGAGTGATTTGATCTCTGCCCCCCTCTTTATCTTCCCTCAACCCTTCAAAGCAGCCACACTAAACCTGATTTCATTTACATGGCCCCTACTGCCAACACTGAACTCTGCCACCTGCCTTTGAGGGTGGTCTCCTTCAGCCAACACTCAGCGCAAGGACTGTTGATATTCTAAGATGTCGCTCTTGGCACTTTTTCCTTCTCCGTCCTGAGAGACAGTCACATCTCAGATTACTTCTTATACTTGTATTACACTGTGCAAATTTCTATATTACACTGCAGATTCCCTGGAGCAAACAGTGCTTTCATTATCTTTGCATTTCGAAAGCCCAGCACAATACGGGTATAGAGTGGGTGCTCGGGAGATGGCCCATACAATGTGGACAGTTCTTTGTCACCCATTATTTCTCCAAAAAACCATACAGGGGCGCCTGGGTGGCTCAGTGGGTTAAGCCTCTGCCTTCCGCTCGGGTCATGATCTCAGGGTCCTGGGATCGAGCCCCGCATACGGGCTCTCTGCTTGGCGGGGAGCCTGCTTCTCCTTCTCTCTCTGCCTGCTGCTCTACTTGTGATCTGTCTCTCTTTAAAACAAAACAAAACAAAAAAACAAACAAAAAAACCCCCAAAAACCCCAATACATTCTTAACTTGATTTAGCAGGTAAATAGCTGGGAACAACTATATCATCACTAGTATCACTTTTATATTCCAAATGCATTTAATTTTAAAAAAAGGCACAGTGATATAAAATTCTACATTTTCAGTGGTAACTTGGATTCCGATTAGAAGCAACAGACAGTAGGGACACCTGGGTGGCTCAGTTGGTTAAGCCACTGCCTTTGGCTCAGGTCATGATCCTAGGGTCCTGGGACTGAGTCCCACATTGGGCTCCTTGCTCAATGGGGAGCCTGCTTCTCTCTCTGCCTCTGCCTGCTTGTGCACGCGTGCTCTCTCTCTCTCTGACAAATACATAAATAAATAAAATCTTAAAAAAAAAAAGAAGCAACAAACAGTAACTTTCCCCCCTCCACTTATGAACCTCACTTGTTCTTTAAGCTTATGGCACTGGTGCTCATAAACCTATTAGAGTGCAAATTTCTTCAGCAGAGGTCAATGCTTACAGATGAACTCTCGGTGTTCACGACAACTCTGTCTGAGACCGTTGTAAGAAACGCCAAGAGGATGTAACTTCACTTATAAAAGTTAAGTGAAGTAGAAGTTAACTGACCCCTTTGGAAGATCTAATGAGCTTCAGCAGGGAGGCGATAAAAAATGCGACAAAGCCAAGCTGGGATGCAGACCTGAATGGCCAACGACTAAGTCCCATGCTCCCAGGGACCCGGCTCAGGTACGAGCTTCGTACCCGTGCATCAGCTGAAACACAGCTAGATCACTGCATTTTCAGGGTTGAAGCTATCATCAGTAAATCTATCAATGCTGACGTTTGGATTCACATCCTTGCCTTCCCTAGACCATCAAACTTTTCGTTTCGGGACTCCTTTACACCCCCCAAAATTACTGAGAAGCGCAAAGATTTTGGTTTATTTGGGTTATGTTTATCACTATTGACCACTTAGAAACTGAAACAGAAATTTTAAAATTAAAATAATATTAAATTGATTTTTTAAAAAAATGAGTGTATTCTCCAAAACCACATAGAATTTTGTGAGGAGATGGACACTGTTTTGCATTTTTACACTTGGACCGGTCTCTTTAATGGCTGGCTTAATACCAGATGGCTGTAGTTTTGCATCTGCTTCTGTGTTTGTTTGTTTGTTTCCTAACAAAGGGTTGCACGTATTTATTACTGAATCAACCTACTGCAGCAGAAGAATAGTAACAGAGAAAAATCATTTCCCTGATAAAACATGCCTATTGTTCAGGTAGCAGAGATGTTTACAGAGTAACAGGATAGGAACACTGCAGAAATACGGGAGCCGTCTCATGTGCGCGATCCCTTAGAGACACAGCTTGGTTCTTCTCCGATTTTACCAATTTTCGTCCAAATCCACCAGGGTATGGGATGATTCTGCTTTTGTTTCTTGGCTAGGAATCGTTTGATCCTGAAAGTCTTGCGAGAAGACAAGGCGAGGAATAGGCTATGAGAAACATGAGCCACATCTGCTTCTCTATTAAATTTGCGTTACATCTGTTGTGTTGTTTTGGTTGACGTGCATGGAATAGGATCTGGTCTCACACAGATACATAGTGAAGAAAAAGTGGGATATTTTATTTTATTATTTATTTATTTTAAAGGTTTTGTTCATTTATTTGACAGAGACAGCGAGTACTAGCAGGGGTAGCAGCAGGCAGAGGGAGAGGGAGAAACAAACCCCAGCAGAGCAGGGAGGCAACGCGGGGCTCCATCCCAGGACACTGGGATCATGACCCGAGCTGAAGGCAGATGCTTAACTGACTGAACCACCCGTTGTTCTTTCGAGATAAAATGGTGTCCCGTGCAAAAAAGCGGCCGGTTCGCTGGCAACTCAGTCATCTGAGTGTCTTGCTAAGACAACCGTAGGCAGCTCAGTACCCTGCAGAAGTGCCTTATGCGTCCCTGACATGCGTCACCCAGGATACTAAAAAGCTAGGTCACCAAAGGGACCCCAAAATGGGATATTTTAATAGCCTTTTCAAATAATTGTGGCTCTTCTTCTTCTTCTTCTTAAGATTTTATTTTCAAGTAATCTCCATTATTTAATACGTTCTATTTTAATTTTTTAAAAAAGACTTCATAACCTCAAGTTTCAGTCAAATGTTTATTCAGCAACTAGATATTGAAATACCTACTATGTGTAAGGCACGGCAAGGTGCTCCAGAGAGCAGTTCTCAGAGTGTGAACTTGCGGAACCCCTGAGGGTCCCTGAGACCCTTTCAGGGAGTCTGCAAGGTCAAGACTGTTTTCATACTAATACTGAAAAGTTATTTGTCTTTTTCACTGGGTTGAGATCTGTATCTATGGTGGGAACACTGCTTTCGGCTGAGCCCAATCAAAGCGGTCATTCCACCTTTCCACCTAGCACTTTGGATGGATCATTTCCCCACTCATGACTTTGGTTACATCACGTATTACTCATTTGGAAATGACACAGTGAAAAATACTGGATCTTTGAGTTATGTAAATTTTCTAAATGTTCACATGTTTTATTATACAATATAAAAAAATCACTCTAGCTCATATCACCATCCATCTCGTCAGGAAAAGTCTTCAAGGACTTGGAAAGCTCTCAAGCTCACCGCTGGAGATCTGATGCAAGTCTTCCCAAACTCAAATTTTCCTTTGAAAGCTCAAGTTTCATTGGTAACAACTACTGTTGACTGTTTTTCTTGGACTGATAAGCCCACCTCATTCTTTTTTAAGATATGTTTGCCAAGTCTTTGCCAACTTCACTATGAATAACCATCTATTAGTTTATCAGTTGTTCTTTCGAGATAAAATGGTGTCCCGTGCAAAAAAGCGGCCGGTTCACTGGCAACTCAGCCATCTGAGTGTCTTGCTAAGACAACCGTGGGCAGCTCAGTACCCTGCAGAAGTGCCTTATGCGTCCCTGACATGCGTCACCCAGGATACTAAAAAGCTAGGTCATCAAAGGTTGAGATTTAATAACATTAATAAAATGTGCAGCTTCATCAAGACCATTCTTATGTGGGGCTGGCTTTCTCCCCATTACCATAAGCGCACGGGGGTGGTGAGCATGGTGATGGTCACTGCAGTTTAGAATGTATTATTTGTTTCAGGGGTATAGGTCTGTGATTCATCAGGCTTACACATTTCACAGTGCTCATCAGAGCACATACCCTCCCCAAGGTCCACCACCCAGCCATCCTTCCCTCCCTCCCTCCTCCACTCCAGCAGCCCTCAGTTTGTTTTCTGAGATTAAGAGTCTTATTTGAGTGGTGCCCGGGTGGCTCAGTCAGTTGGGCATCTGCCTTTGGCTCAGGTCATGATCTCAGGGTCCTGGGATCGAGCCCTGCATTGGGCTCTCTGCTCGGTGGGGAGCCTTCTTCTCCCTCTTCTGCCTCTGCCTGCTTCTCTCCCTATGTCCACTCTCTTTCTCCATCAAATAAATAAATAAAACTTTAAAAAAAAAGTCTTATTTGACTCAACAACCAACTGGGCTTTTTTAAGTTAATGGAACAGATCTCTAAATTAAAATGATGCTAGAAACAGCACCTCAAAGCCTGGTATGTTCACAGCTGCTCCAAACTTAACTTTAATGACAAAACTGGCTTCTTCTCCAGCAGATCCCTGAACAGACAATCGTTGGTGTCTCAAAATTCTGGGAATGAATTTGCCAGGCCACAGGGCAAAACCTGCTGACTGGCCAGAAACCACTTGGCTTGGCCAGGGTTACGACTTTGTGATTAGACTGATTTAGAATTAGTTATATTGGGAGCAGCAAGATAATCCTGTTTTTCTCCTAGCTGTGTGCCATGTGGAACCTATCTAAGTGCCTAGTTCCCATATATTTGTCAAGGAGGTAAGGTGTTCAGAGATCAACCACCACCATGCTCCTCACCTACATAAAAACCTCTTAGCTCGATTCTTCCCTGACATATGTAACAAAACATTCTTCTGAAACCTCTAGGGGACAAACTCCCTTCCTCTGTTTCCCTCCTGGAGTCACTTATGAACTAGCATTAATGGGGGTCTTGCAAGTATAGCAACAAAAATTGTGGGAGAATATCTAGCCATAACTCACGGTTGATCTTGATCATGACTCTTTCCACGTTTAGCGACATCCCCAAGGATAGCTTAAGTGGCTAGAGTAAACAGGGCACTGAGGATGAGTGGGGAGATAGTTTTCCTTTCCTTCCTTAGGCTCCCACAGAAGCTCCATGTAAGCATCTGCTGTTGGACGGAATCCCAAGATAATATTTTACTGATTATGTCTGATTATGCCTGTTTTCCTCAAATAAGAAAATACGGAGTCTATAGCACGAACATGTGGCCTGAGGTCAAAAGGCAGTCTAATGGTATATGAGAGAGGTGTTGATACAAAGAAAGAGAAAAGACGAAGCATTTTTAAGTGTCATATGTAAGGACATCTTACCATTTTCCACTGGGACTCGTTTATTTCTTTGTACTGCAGCTCATACTCCAGGACTATCCATCCCTTCCGAACATCTGCATTGGGTGGTGGTTCCCATCTCACTTGGATATCTGCATGAATCCCCGTTAAACTGACGTTCAGTAAAGTCCAGTTGAGGCCAATGGGTGGATCCGGTTGCACTGTGCATTTTAACAGAGAGTTAGGGCACAGAGACACGGACAGATACAGCTTCCTTTGATGAACGGCTTTCTTCTGAAAGACCAATTACTTTATGCATTTTTATTATTCATACCCTTAATTCTTCCAATAGTCTTATTATACTCTCATTGTATAAGAGAGTATCACTTTTTTTTGACTTGAGTATGATCTGTTTTTAACTTTGAAGAAAACCCCTACACAAAAAAATTCCTTTTCAAGTTTAAAATCTGATCCAAAATTTTTCTTGAGGATTTGCCATGTCTTACATTTCTTTTTTTTTTTTTTTTTAAGATTTTATTTATTTATTTGACAGAGATCACAAGTAGGCAGAGAGGCAGGCAGAGAGAGAGGGGGAAGCAGGCTCCCTGCTGAGCGGAGAGCCCGATGCGGGGCTCAATCCCAGGACCCTGAGATCATGACCTGAGCCGAATGCAGAGGCTTAACCCACTGAGCCACCCAGGCGCCCCTTACATTTCTTTTAGCCTTGATAGGATTAATGCTTTGGGATTTTGGCAGTGGAATTCATTGTAACTAGAAACTGAGTTAAGACCTAGAGTATTTAAACATGGGGCTGTTTTGGAACGAGGGATAGAGAAACCTTTTTTATTCCAAATTGTTTATTACCTAGGGCAAGGATCTTGTCTTATTAATTTCTGTATCGCTACTAGAACAATCCTTCCAAACATTCAGCTAATGCTCCTTAGCTTGTTGTCTTCCTAGCTACGTGTGATGATTTTTTCAGACCTAAGAAGGCACTATGCTCTTCTCTCAAACGGTGATGAGTCAGGGTTTTCTGTCTCTTACTTAACCGCATGTGAACAATCTGAAATAGTGTTTTGCTTGGTTTCTACGGACATACGGTACATTCTCTAGTAAATCAGCTGTATTCTGCTTATCAGGACTGCAGAGACTACAACTTCCCAAAGCCTGATGAAGAGAAATATGGATCCCAAAGCTAGGAACTATACCCAAATTTACATTCTAGATAGTTCCCCATGAATTATTCCTCCTTGGGTCTCAGTACCGATGTTTTCAAAAGTCACTTGCAGATACAGAGTAAAATTTACTTTCTTTTCTACCGTGTGTAGAAGGTCACCTAGAGTGTTGCCAAGTCTGGATCCCTTGGGTTGGCCAGAGAATCGCCTACAGATGTAAGTGTGAGGAGCTCTAACTGGCTGTTAAACTCTGGTGGCCCAAAGGGGAAGCTCTTGCACTCAACCAGAGTGAAAACAGACCTTACTGTAAAGGAGCGTGATATTGGCCCTTGTAGAGTGGACACAACTTTAAAAAAAATAGGGTATCCAAATATGACTAATAATGATCACTTTTGGAAATTAAATCAGAGGGATCTTCAGAATAGCTGAGCTGCATATGGCTACTGTCAGGACAGTAACGTTTTGCCCTTCCGGATTTGTTGGGGATGGAGGAATTCTGATAACTGAAGCTTAACCCTTTAAGAGACCAAAACATATAAATGTTTTTGATGGGAAAATCTCAACTTACTACTCATGTTTCATCTTAAAAACTCTCCTTTCTATTTTAAATAGAAGATTTGGAACATGGTTCTTTTTGGGAAGGCTTGTACCACTGTTAGAAGCATAATAACAGCCTCCCCCTTCCCTCTGTACATCCTGCCAAGTGCTGTCCACAGCTCCCCTGAGAGGTTGCAAAAGCACCTGAGACTGAGTACATCCCTAGGCAGCCCCGGTCCCCTCCTCAGAATGCGCTCCTCTGTCACTTTCCCTTTCTCTCTTAATGGTGGGTCCATTCCTCCAGGTGCCCAGGATGAAATGAGTGAGCTCTTCCTTGACGCATCATTTCCCTCACCACCCCCACATTCTGTCAGCTGTACTTTCAAGATGGTCCTGGAGTCCAACCACTGCTCGCCACCTGCACCTCCACAACCCAGTCCTGCCATGATGCTTTTTTGCCCATATTGCTGTTTTAGCCTCCGAAGTGGTCTTCTCCTGGGGTCCCCGTCCTCCTTCACTCTATTCTCAATACCCTCCTCGATATACTGGTCACACTGGTTATTTTCACCCTTGAGTTAGACCACATCACTCATTTCAATCCTCCAAAGCCTTCTTCCTCTCTCACTCCAGGTGAAAGCCAAAGTTGTCCAATGGCTTCAAGGGTGCTATAACTTTGCCTCAAAGATCCCTCAGAAGTGGCCTCTTACATTCCCCTCCTTGCTCACTCTGTACCAGCTCCTCTCCTCACCGTGCCATTCCTCAAGTGAGCAAGGGAACACTCCCATCACAGGAGCTTTACCCTTCCTGTGCCCTCTTGCTGAAGGGTCCGTCCCTCAGATGGACACATTGTTTTCTCAATTTTTTCTTTATTCAGCAAAGCCAGTTCCGATGACTCGATTAAAATTGCAACCTCTCCTGCACTCCTCTCCTCCCTCCCTATGTCATTTTTCCTCAGAGCATTGTCTCTCTCTACAGTGAGATAAAATCCCAGGAAGGGAGGAGACATTTTCTGCTCCTGATCCCTAGAAATGTACCTGGCCCAAGGAAGTGACTCAATAAATATTTGCTGAATGCAAGAATGAACAACAAATGTCTACTAATACAGTACTTTAAATCCAAAGATGAGCCCTGTGAGGTAGTAGCAGAACACTCACATAATGCGTGGGGAAGCTGAGGCCTGTGGTTGTCTTCTTCAGATCGATTAGGCTCACCTCCTTCCTTGTGGTCTCTCTTTCTCAGCTCCCTCCCTCCTTCCCTGCTATGGTTGTAACTGCCTATCACCACCTTTTGCCTTAATTATCACAAAGATTATCACCAAGTCTTCTAACCTCTCTATCTCTAGTCTGTGCTACTACAATCTACCCTCTATGCTCTAGCAGGACAGATTTCCCGGAGGCATTAGTAACAACAGGTGGCACTGGATAACTCTGAGATTAAGAGCGTGGACTCTGGAGCTATTTTGCCTGGGTTCAAATCTCGGTTCTGCCTACTAGCTATCTGACCTTGAGTTAGCCTTTATTTTATTTAAAAATTTTGAAGATTTTATTTATTTATTTGACAGACAGAGATCACAAGTAGGCAGAGAGGCAGGCAGAGAGAGAGGAGGAAGCAGGATCCCCCAGAGCAGAGAGCAGAGGTCCTGGGGCTCAATCCCAGGACCCTGGGATCATGACCTGAGCCGAAGGCAGAGCCCTTAACCCACTGAGCCACCCAGGTGCCCCTTGAGTTAGCCTTTAAATGCTCTGAGCCTCAATGTCATCATCTGTGAAATGGGGATTATAACAGAACCTCTCTCACAAGGTTATTATACTGACCCACAGGTAAGGGCTTTGGAAGCGTTAGTTAGCTGTTATTATCCTCAGGTCATTTCCCTTCTTAAATATCTTCAAATGCACCTCTTCGCAGTAGAATAAAGTCTAAATTCCTCTGTGGGGTACACAGGACCCCTTATGCTTTCTCTGGCTGATCAGTCAGGCCTGCCTAACTGCTCCCAAGTCCTTTGATGGTCTGTGTTGTTTGTCACTTCTGGAACTTAGTGGTTGGTGGAAGACACAGTCCATCTGGTATACCTGGGACTCGCACCAATGCTTTAGGGAGCAAGAGAACTGCCACCATTTCTGGGCAGCCTTTTATCCCTCAGGCCCAATCATTGTACCTTTGCCCACTACCTTGGCTTACTACACCCTCCACACACCTCAAGTCCAGCACCTAAAACGCAGTACTGCAATTATTTACTTCACATTCCTGACTGCCCTACTTGAACATATCTTACTCATTCTGTAGCCACCACACCCAGCACAGCAATCCAGGGCATGGCAGGCCTTCTGGGAAAGTCAGCCATGGAAATGAGTGGGGCTGGCTATTGGCAGGGACATGGTTAGAACATGGGTCTTGACCCGATATTTTTACTACTACTGGTTTAGCCACTCAGCAGCTAAGTCTATTGACATTGGGACAAACACTAAATAGTGTTTCCAAGTTATGCAGTTAGGTTCTCTTTTCTGCTTGTTCTTCTCCTTGACAGACTATCAGATTTATTGTTTCTGCCTGCAGCTTCTAGCCACATTCTCTTAGCCTTTTCCAGTTTGCTGATGCCTGGGAAACCACACACAAGTGTGTAAGGACAGAGCATCTCAGAGAAACTCCAAGCAATTTCTATAACAGATGAACTTTTGTGGGTAGAGATTCTGAAGTACCAACATCAGCTGCTCAAAGTCTTTCTTTGATTCTTTATATTTTGCTGTTTACACTTTTATAGAATAAACATAAATATTCCAATTATGGTTGTTTGTTTTGTTTTATTTTCCCTTGCATCCACACGATGGGCAAGGGATAATCGGTCTACATCTTTCATTTAGCTCATTGAGCTCTGATTATCTCCAATGTTTGTTCTGAGATCTTATAAACATGTCTTTAAACTGATTTTGGGTTGTTTTGTAAATATAAAATTCTAGAATTATTATGCTTTGTGAGAAAGAAAATCTAGGCTTTTATTATAGTGATGATAGGGATCAAAGGTCAACATATTTCAGATCTGAATATAACAATCATATCGAAAAATTAGGAAAGAAGGAATTTTAGAAGTCCACTGAGTTTGTTGTCTCTTGTGATGGTATTCAAGAACCCAACCCAGCTTGAAAGACCTCCTCAAGGAAAAGACTCTGCCAGGCTCCCATTCTTTTCTTGACAACACTTACTGCCAGGTTGTTTTACGTTAGAGCCAACCTCTATTCCCCCTGCCTTCTCCTCTTGTTCACTGACTGATCTCATGCCCTATGAAGTAGACCTCCATTCACCTAGATGACAATGAAGAAGTCTTCCTACTTGAACACACTTGGACACTGAAGCTTCCCTGCTTATTTAATCTAAAGCCATGTCAAATAAAACACAAACCTGTGATTTACCTATTTCCTCAACAGAGAAACACTTTTGATCCACCGTACCACCACTGCTGGTTAGCTTGATACAGTAGGGAATCCAAATGGAGGTATAAGATGAATTAAAGTAGCAGCTGTTTTCTCCAGCAGAGACATAATCGGGGCATTCTTTCCATTCTTGAGTCCATTCTTGAGTGCTCCTGAAATGGAGGGTAAAAAAAAAAGGATGAATTATTCCAAAAATCATGCCATGGTTTAAGTTAAAGCGAGGTGCTTGATAGATTCAATAAGCTGGAACACAAATATTTTGCAAGCAAGTGTTTTAGCAGCATCACTTCCAAGAAGTATCCCATCCATGGGCTTATCTGCAGGGTCTGCAGACTGCTGGAGGCCATTGGTTCTTGTACTATAGCAGAAACATCTGGGCATTGCCTGCAGATGATGTGCCAACTCCTAGATTAAGTAATTTGTGGATAGGTCCTTTATTATCCACCTTTTAGAGATGAGGGTTCCAAGACTTAGGGAGGTTTAAAATGATCCTTTAGTAAAACACTACAGAGGCCCAATACCCAAACTATGAAGATTCCTAAAGAACCATGACTCTTTGGACCCAGATGTTTCCCCAACTCATGATGGAAGAGACTAGGGAGGCATGCCAACGGCATTCTTCAGGCTGGATGACTCTGAGATTTGGGGGGTTGTGAGGTGGAAAACTGGCTATAACCCTACTCTGAACCACCGCACCCTGTGTTTCCTCTCCCCAGGGCTGTCTTATGCTTGGGGGAGTCTTCCTCAGGTCTCGAACACCTTCCCATATTCCTGGCTTCTTTCCTTAACTACATGAAGAGCCACGAGAACACTGTAAACATGCTGGACCTCCAGGTGACATTTATAAAACATGAGTGTCTAGCTTTTTTCTCCCCACCCTTTAAAGAGACAAAAGATCATGAACCCAGAAATGAAAAACTGTTTCCAAACCCAGAAATCATTTTTTTTCTATTTTGTAAGCAGAATGAATACCTCACGATAATATAAAAAAATGGAAACAAGAATGGGTTGAATTGAATTGATGTGTTTGCCTATCGGTTCCTTTTATTTTTGTTTTCTCTACAAAAAACAAGATTATATTTTCCTACATCTTGGCTCAGCTAGAAACAAACGAACAAACAAAAGAAATCATGGAGGAAAGAAGACACGTGGAAAACACTGAAGAAATCAGAGAAGCCCCATGTCCAAGTTCACATTCCGCCACCCAGTTATTCACCTCTACCCCAGTCTCCAGAGAGCATCGTGTGCTCGATGACTTAAAACATCTGCAGGGCCTGAGCTGAATGGAAAAGAGAGGCCAGGAAGTTTACAGGGGGAGGAAGGAGAGTTTGGGGAAAGGGAATTCCCTAGCCAGCTGCCATGGGGGCCTGAACAGAAATGCAGAGCAAGCCAAGGATTGCCCCAACTCAAGGCCACCCCTGCAAGAACAGAGCAAGTGTGCTAGAATGGGACACAGCCCTCCCAGGTCCCATCTCACTGACTGACTGACTGACTCCATAAGCCTGGCAAACCATCTCTGGGTGACTACTCTATATGTACTAGAGAGGCATTCCATCTGCCACCAGCACTGAGTGGATATAATGATTAATATGATGTCATTCCTATCTTCAGGCCAGAAGGAGATTCAAAATTACCATCTGAGTACTTTTCTTTTTTGGTCTCCTGTATTCATCCCATTCATATTTAATAAGTATTGATTATATATAAAAAGCACTATGCTGGACATTATGTGGGACGCACACGTGTCTAAGGAATGACTCCTGCCTCAGAGGAATGACTGAAAACCTGTATGACAAAGCAGTGTGGGTTATATGCACAGAGTACACATGGGATTCCCTAAAAGTTCAGAAGACGGAATGATTGCTCTGGCTGTTCACAGAAGCCTTCAAAGTAGAGGTTGTGTTTCTAGCCATCTTGAAGAATGGGTAAAAGCTTAATGTGTAGGGAGAGGAAGGAGGGAACAGAGTAGTCAAAAGTGTTGAGGTACGAGCATGAGTATGGTGAGGGGAACAGAGGGCAACGGAATAAATGGGCAAACTTTTCTCAAATTGGAATTGCTACTTGGGTGAGTACTTCATTATTTACTCATTACTCATGAGGTATCAGCTGAGAAGAAGGTTTATAAGTCAAGGAGACATAAAGCCAGTGGTCTGTGGCTGAGGGGGAAGAAGACAGGAATGACTTTGTGTAGGCTGAGGTGCTTGGGGCTGGTAAGCCAGAGCGTGGAGGTCTGTGAGCATCCCCCTCGGGGACGGGTGCTGGGTAGCAAGGAACGACAAGGACACCACAGGCTATGGGAAGGGATGAGCTGGAAGACAACACACGCCTCCTTTTTTACAGTTGTTTCTCAGGCTGGTCTCTTTGGCACTAGGACGAAAGTTGTATAGTATGAGGGCGTCCTTGACACAGTTGCTCATCAGCTGTTGGAAAGAACTTGGGATTAACATGGCCAGTGAACTGTGGCTTAAATTCTGGCGGAGATTCTGAAAAGTTGCATACCCTTGGATGAGAGGGAGATTTATCCCTGATGGGGAATGTGAGTGGTGTGAGTGTGTATGTGTGTATACGTGGGTAGGTATATATGTGTAGGTGTGTTTGTGTGTATTTGTGTACATATGTGTAGGTGTGTGTGTGTATGTTTAGAGTAGTAGGAAAAGGATTAAAAAATTAGGGATAGGTGGGTCATTGACCTACAATATAGTTTATTTTATCTTGACTTTCTAACTAAGTAAGGGTATGTTGAAGAGAATGGTTTAGCAAGATTGCCCAGAGAAATGAGGCTCTTACATAATAAGATAGATAAAAAATATATTTAGCATAGTTGATAGTATAAAAGTATTAAAATGTAAAGCTATACTACAGTACTTAGCAGGTTTGGATTTGTAATAGGAAGGTTAGCTCTGTGTGTTTTACGGTTTCTCAACCTCAACATGTCCCCATGGGGACTGCATGAAAAACCTTGTTTAGATTATTCCAGATCCATTAGTTCCACAGAGCAAACAACTTAAAGCACTTATCTGAAGCACAGAACAGTTAGTTCAAAACACAACTACCAGCGCCCTCCCCCTCATTAACCAAAGTTGAATTTTATTTTAAATAAATACTTAAAAATTATTTTTAAACTCTTAAATTTAGCCAAAAAACAAAAAACAAAAAACCAAAAACAACCCACCAAAGAAACAAATAAACAAATGGGCTCACAAAACAGAGACTCTGGCCTGCTTTCCCTGGGTTGAATTTCTACGCAGGCAACCAAAGTCAGTTTATGGAAACTACTTTCTCTTTGTCATACCCCTAAGACTTAAGGGCATGAGGTTTGCTCCTAGTCTATCTTGCGAAATGGAAGGAAGGCTGTATAAGGAGACTACTGGTAAAAATCAGAATAAAGAACAGAAGAAATACTTTCCATCCAAATGCTTTTACATCTAGTAACTAGAAGAAAAATCCTAATAATAAAACATCATTTATGTTCTAAAGACAACTGTTTTCATTACATACAGATCATGTACTTTGGCTTAAAATTAAATCTTTTCTCTAGAAAAAAAAAAAGGAAAAGCAAGAGTGCCCTTTCTCCCTTCTTATCTCCCCCAGAACCTTGCATGGAAAATACACTTTCTTTTGATAGGCCAGGATAATTGGTTAAGGGGAGTGAGTGTGGGAGATGACAGAAGTGGGGGGGTTAGAGTCTTAGGGACTGAGCCTTCACGTGCCCACTTTCTTCATCAATAATGCGTCTGTAGGTAAGGAGCTGAGGGCGGAGCCTCTCTGCGGGCCTGCAATGTCATTCAGGCTGAGTCTTCTCCCAGCAGTGAGACTAGACCTGGCATAGCAGCCATGACTGGGCGGGAGAGGCAGGTCTGTGTCAGCTGGCTCGCCTGGCCAGGAGCAAAGAGCCACGAGCATGGCTGCCTCCACGCCCACCCAGTGGACAGCCTGACGTGGTTAGGCTCCTTTGTGCTTTAGTTACCAACGCCAGGCTGGTAAACTGAAAGCCCAGTGCACGGGCCCCTTCGCCAAGCCTTCTTGTCTCCCCTTGCCCCAGTTCTGGATGAAATCCTGTCCTGGCTTCATGTGTCCAGGAAGAGGGGTCATGATTCTATAGTTCCGGGAGTTGCCTGGGACCTGAATTCTGACAACTTCTGGGACCTGACTGAGAAGTCAGAAAGCACACCTATATGGTCCTCTTTGTACCAGGGACCGGTGTGAAGGCTGACACGTTTGTGTACTCGCTGGTGCGGTCTGGGCCTGACATACCAGCCCTTTGGATTCTACCCTTCCTAGATAAACTGGGCTGAGGCTTCTGCTATTTTGGTTAGATAGAATAATTATATTTTTGTAGAGAAAACACAAGTTGGGGTTGGCTCTCATCATGAGGTTGCGCTTGGGGGCTTGAAGATGTGATAGTTTTCCCCTGGGATCCCAAACCCCACTACGGCAACAATTAATGACGTCCTTCCAAATACTCTGGGATTTGCCCTCCACCTGTTCACACATTCTGTGGCATCTCCGTTAGCACAGAGCCTGGCTTCCGACTAGGTCTGCTCAAAGGCCCAGGTGTGCAGAGGAGGCCTGAAGGCAAAGGCATGTGACCTGGATGGAAGAAAGTAAGGAACAAATATATATTTGTGAGGGCTTCATACCTTTGGGTTTATCTTTTGGCTCAAGTTCAGATTAGGTGACTATTATGGTTGGTAATAACCCATTTTCATAACATGGGTCCGACTCTGCCCTCTCTCTCTTCAGTTTTGTTCCTTACTATACACACAACTTTGTTCTCACTGGGCCGGCTCTCTGTACTTCCGAAATCTCTCTCAATTTAACAGTCTACTCAGCAGATATTCCAAAGTGTTACAATCATAAAAGCTTCCTGTCCAGATGCATTTCCCCAAACCAGCGTAGTCTCGCCATCCCTACCTCTCTGTATCGTCAGCCTTAAAAGAAAAAAAGTGCTTTTGGTGCCCAGCCACGTCATTATTTGTGTGCCCTCTGGGGCACAGCCAAGTAACCTTCCTCACACCTGGGAAGTGGGGAAGGCCAGCAGGAGTTGCTAACTCAAAGCATTTATTTGTAAACTGAGGACCCAGTTTTGCACTGACAACAGCCTTAGAAGACCAATAATCACTAGCCAGAAAGAATCAGAAGTAATTACTGTAGCCCAGGAATTGGATTTCTGTATGCTTACCATTTTAAATTGTCATCATATCACCAATCATCACAGCAGCTACCATTTGTTGAGTACACAGGCTGGGCCAAGCACGGCGCTAAGTATTTTTCATGTATTATCCAATAAAACCCTCACAAGAAGCCATGAGACAAGGTCTACTATCTCCGTTTCGCAAATGAGGCGGCTGAGTTGTGAACGGACTACTTTGCCTGGCATTCCTCAGTGAGTGCCAGAGTCAGGCCGAGATGCGGTGTGTTGGACCTGAGCCTGTGTCTTTAGCTGCTCCTTGCATCTTTCCTCTGTTTCCACACTCCTCCGAGGGGTAGATGGCATCAGCCTTGGACTGATGAACACTCCCACCCTGGCTAACCTTGTTTCTTGGCTTAGGCCTTCCCTGGGGGCTGGGTGGAAAAGAGGAAAGGACAAAGTATTTAAACCTAAAACTTAGAAAAGGCAAAAAGGTACAACGTAAGAGTAAACAGAAATGGAAATAATTCCAGGTGAGGGGTCAGAAAGAAACGAGCTGGATGGTGATTATATCGAGATCTTTGTTTCACTCTTCCTCTGTTATTTTACAAGACAACCAGTCAAAATGGAATAGAAAACTATTATAATTCCTTACTGGGTATCACTAATTTAATAGAAACATAGTTTGTTTTCTACATAAACACCAAGCTGAGTCTTTTAAAACATACATGTCTTCTCAAAGTCCACCACAGGTAAAGTCAAATTCAAGGCCTAGCCATGGCCAACAAGACTTGGCAGTCTGGCTCTGGCTAACTTTTTTTTTTTTTTTTTAAGATTTTATTTATTTATGACAGAGCACAAGTAGGCAGAGGCAGGAAGGGGGGGGGGAGTAGGCTCCCTGCGGAGCAGAGAGCCCGATGTGGGGCTCGATCCCAGGACCTGAGATCATGACCTGAGCTGAAGGCCGAGGCTACACCCACTGAGCCACCCAGGCGCCCCTCTGGCTAACTTTTTGACTTCTTCTAAAGTCATGTCCCTTTTTATCTTGTGCCATCCATGCAGGCCTCCTGCTTTCCTCAAACAGATCAGCCTCAGGACCTTCGCTCCAGTAATTTCCTCTCCTGCAGTCTCCCCACCGCAGACATTCCTATGGGCCTCTTTCACTTCACTTCTGTCTCTCCTATAACACACCACATCAGCAAGGCCCACGTTAGCTGCTCATCTAAAGTTTCACCCAAGCTCCCTACACACACGCACACATGCCGACACACACAGACACGCTTATCTACACTTCCATGTATTTGCTCTCTCATATACACTTATATGTTCACATCCTTGTGCACCTCCATGTACCTGCTTCCACACCTTCTCACACACACTCACCCTTGCACACACTTCACACACACACACACTCATGCATATTCACATTTTTACCCACTGACACGTAGGCTCATTCATACTCACACTCACCCTCAGACACTCTCATGCACACGCATGTCCTCATTCACAGTGTGGACACTTCCTATCCTCTGGCTTTTACTTTTCTTAATAACCCATATTACCAGCTGACATTTATTTATTTTTTATGGTCTGTCTTCCCCTGTTGGAAGTGACGCTCCACGAGGCCAGGGTCTCTAACTTTTTTGCAATCAGCGTTGTATCTCTGGTGCCCTAGATAGGCCCCAACATGTAGTAAGGGCTTAATTAATATTTTTTGAATAAATGTACACATTTAAGTCATCACATGTCCACCACTGCATACCACTCAGTAAACTTTCATCTGAAAATCTATGGAGGGAAAAGTCAGGACGGATGAAGGTTGCACCTTCTAATATAGAACAGCTGTATGGATCCTGGGTTCTTCAAACCATGATTAACCCCATCGGTCCAGTGGCATGAAAAAGTCTCTAGTTCAGGTGAACGGCACTTGGTGAACTTAGGCTTCCCAGAAGAATCTGCAGAATAAACAGAAAAGGCAACGCATGAAATCAGGAGGGTCAGGTATGGTTCTAATAAAACTCACACATAAAGTGGTAAAGAAGAACCATTTCCTCTAGAGACACGGTTTTCCTGGGTTGTGGTTTCAGAGCTCATTGTATGCCAGTCATTTCTCTGTCAGCTCTCGATTCCAGGGACAAGCTGTTTTGTCTTTATGTCAAACATTATTTTTAGGGCCTGTTGGAGAAACCAGAACTAGAGGTAGGGCTTATTTGGAAAGTGACCCCGGAACAGGAAGTAGGGCCAGAGAGAAAGGGAAGGGGAGGGAGGACAGCCAACAATGCATGTTGTCCAGGGGGCTCCCACAGTGCCCAGCCAGGGGACCTCCACAGAGGCCTCTGGGAGAATCTGTAGAGTGTGGAGTGTGTCCTAGAGAAGGAGGGGAGGCTGCGGTGTTTGTCCTCCTCACTCCCACCCTCCACTGCCTGGGGGCTACCCTGGAGGTGTTCATGCCCATGACCTTCTAGGGCACACCCACACATGGGCTGAAGATCTCGCGTGACTTGCTTGGGAAAAGCCTGGACAGGCTCCTGAAGTGGACGTGGCAATGTGCACGATGGTGGCCATGAGCCCCAGATGCAGGCACTGGCATCAGATGGGACAAGGGGATATGGCCTGGGACCATGGCATCCACTATGGGGCCTTTCCTCCTTTTATTTTAATTTTTTTTAAATAAAGAGCCACTTATGTTTGCATTCTTTAAAAAGATTCAGCCAGTACAACCATTAGGTAGATGATGACTGAAAAACTTCTGCATACTTATGTGTCAGTTCTAATTTGGGAAGTGGTGATTGCCTCCTAGTGTTAGGCTATTAGCCCAAACACCACACGGATGAAATTTGCAACAGACAAGTCTGAGGCAAAACAGATTTTTTGTATATTATTTTTCATTGTTCTCTGATCTCCACGGCCATTTGGGAGATAGTCAAGCTCCTTTTTTCTTTTTTTCTTCCTTACAGGATTAGTCTTCCGTTTGATTGTAAACAATATATTTGTTCTCTGATCTAAAGCTCTCATCTCTAGGCAACAGGGAGACTCTCAGATTTTAAGTATCTTTATGAACACTTTAAAACATAATTTAGAAATAAATAGCAGGCAGCCAAACACATAAAACCCCCTAATTCCAAGTTCCAGGTTCCTTTCTGGTGTTCTGAATCAAAACATGCCTCTTTTCCCCTTTGTCAGCAAAATCCTAACAAATGGGATGTTCTAAACCTTCTAAATAAATCCATCATTCAGCCATCCACTCAACAAACACTAAACATCTACTTTGTTCCAGGCCCTCTTCCAAGAGTAGAGCAGGAAATAAAACTAACGTTCTGGTCCTTGTGGGGTTTCTCTTTTAGCGGAGGACAGGGGAATTCCGTGTAGAAAGATGAGCAGAGTAAGGAGATAAGGGGCTGGGAAATGGAGACCCCATCCTCCTTCCACTAATACCCATATAAATGCAGCCAAGAAGCTCAGGCTGGGGAAATGTGTCCTCGTTTTAGAACATCTAATGTCCCAAATTGTCTGGTCACAGGTAAATGAATCTTCAAGAGATCCTGAGTAGCAGATAGGTCCTCTGCCCTGAGAACACATATTGGGAGTGACAGAATGTCTTAATGAAATTCCATAGTCACACCATTTTAAGAGATTCCTTTTTCTGTATTAACTAAGAGATTCACAAGAGTTTTGGGACCTGGATAGGATCTGCTTGGTACCAAGGGCAGGTGCTCAGCCCTCTTGGTGGTCAGCATTTACAAACCTCTCTGAGAGCACTAACATGTAGGATCTGCTACAATTGAAGAGAGTGAAAAAGGTGTGTGTTTTGTTAGGTAAGCGCCTATTGTACAGTAGAGTACCTGGAAAAGTTCCTTTTTCTATTCGCTGAAGCACTGAAAAGGTTAGTTTCAGATCATCCAAGAATATAAGTAATTAATAGAATATATTTCAGCCACAAGTATTTTTAATGCCTGCAGGTTTGAGGAGACTATTGCAGATTCTGGCTACTCCTCCGCACAGAAGTTTAAGAAGAGGAAATGCACTGGATTACAAATTCAGAGATCTGTGTTTGAGTCCTGGCTCTGCTACTCTTAGCCCTGATCTTCCCAAGCCATTTGGACCTCAGTCTCCTCAATAGAGAGGCTGGAAGAGATGAGATTCAAGCTACTATACAACTTCACTTTTATAATAAATTTATATATTATATATTATAAATTATAAATTATATATTATATATCATATAAGTTTATATATTTATAAATTTATTTTATATATTTATAATATATACTGATATATTTATATACTTATAATATATTAATATAATATATAACATATATAAATATATTATATATTTATATATAAAATTATATATTATATAACTTTTTATATATTTATATATAAAATTATATATTATATAAATTTTTATATATATAATAAATTTATAATAAATGACACATACTACCATTAATAATAATGTACACAACTAAAACACAATTTTAGCATTTAAGCTGACACAACCAGGGAACACCAAAAGCAAACACCATTGAGGTTTTCATATTCCGGGTGCAACAAGTCTGCCACATAATGGCAAGAATAGTAAACCCAACCCAAAAACTTGAAACAGAAAAGAAAAAAGTTTGCTAGCTGGGGAGAAAAAAACATAAAAAAATTAATTTGAAACACATTTTTATTGCTTAAACTTAGTCCGCTTGTTTATTGTTTCATTTTTTTTTTTTTTTAATTTTTTTTTTTTTTTTATTTGACAGACAGAGATCACAAGCAGGCAGAGAGGCAGGCAGAGAGGAGGAAGCAGGCTCCCTGCTGAGCAGAGAGCCCGATGCGGGGCTCGATCCCAGGACCCTGGGATCATGACCCGAGCCGAAGGCAGAGGCCCAACCCACTGAGCCACCCAGGCGCCCCTATTGTTTCATTTTAACTCCAGATGTATAGAAAGCTCCCTATTACATTCTCATTCTAAATAAGAAATAGGAAATTCATGGTTCATGGCTGTGACGCTAATGTTATGTAGTGTGTACCCAAAGAAGAACTCTGATACAGGCATAGTGCAGCCAGGCTATTTTTAATGTCTGTTTCACTGCATGTCCTCCTTTCCCTACCTTCCTCCTTTCTTTCTCCTTCCTTTCACTCTCTTCTCCTTCCTTCCTTCTTCCTTTCATATCTGGTATGTGCCATTAAGTGCTGTAGCAGACAGACTCTCAGATGGCTCCCATGATCCCTGTCTCCTGTTATTTACAAGATTTTGTATTTCATCTCCTTGAATAATTTGCTAATCTAATCTAATCTAATCTAATCTATAGAATATGGCAGGATTGTGGGGATGTCATATCTGTGATTAGGCTACAAAGATTGTGACTTCCATCTTGCCAGCAGATTCTCATTCTTGTTGGTTTTGATGAAGCAAACTGCTGTGTTGGTGGAAACCACATGATGAAGAACTGGGAGCGGCCTCTGATCAGTAACTAGCAAGTCTAACAACTCTTGAAGACCTGAATCTTGCCAACAACCATGGAAGCTGATCCTTTCCCAGTCCAGCCTTCCGATGAGACCACAGCCCTGGCCAACACTTTGACTACAGCCTTGTGAAAGAGTGTGAAGCAGAGGTCCCAGAAGATGGCTTAATTTAGAGGAAGGGCAGGGAATAATATTAACTGGATGCTGTTTATACAGAATAAATGAATCCAGTATATCAGAACTTGAAAGCAGCGTTCAACAATGGCATAAGCTACTTTTCTCAGCAAATGGAATGCATTGCAATGAGTGTGGTGAAAGTACATAACTTCTTTGTTGGAGGCAAGAAGAACTGTAGTGTAGCTGGCTACTTAGCTCCTCAGTCACCTGCTGCTTCAGGTGTTATGACTGTGGCTGAAGACAGCTGGCATTCCTGAAGTTCAGCTCTTAGCATCTTGTTGAGGTTTACCAAGGCTGAGAGGTACTGGCCTTAAAATGAGTACCTCCCTTATTATGTCTGAAAATCCTAGTAGAAGTTCGTTCCATATCTCACTTAAAGACAACAAATGGCTACCATACATTCTCAGGTCCTCTCTGATGAGCCTCTCTGATTACAGCCAGTAATTTTTGAACTAGTAATAATTCCTGCTCTTTCATGAATTTTAGCCTAAACCTAGAGACCATATAGTTCAATATCCATTTATAGCAACTCTGAAAAGAATGCTGCACTTGACAAGAGAGCCTAGCTTTGGCCCTAAATTGATTCTCACTAGGAGAAATGAGTGTTCTAACTCAAGTGGTCTCACATTCTGAAAAAAAGTTAATATTAATACTGATCAGCACTCAACATCCTGACAATAGATTTGGGATTCATTTTTATTTTCTCTTTGGAGTCTTCATTTTGGGAATGAGGATTTTGACTTGCAACTACATATTTATTTATTTATTTATTTATAATTATTTATTTCTTTTCAGTGTAACAGAATTCATTGTTTTTGCACCACACCCGGTGCTCCATGCAATACGTGCCCTCCTTAATACCCACCACCTGGCTCCCCCAACCTCCCACCCCCCGCCCCTTCAAAGCCCTCTGATTGTTTTTCAGAGTCCATAGTCTCTCATGGTTCATCTCCCTTTCCAATTTCCCTCAACTCCCTTCTCCTCTCCATCTCCCCGTGTCCTCCATGTTATTTGTTATGTTCCACAAATAAGTGAAACCATATGATAATTGACTCTCTCTGCTTGACTTATTTCACTCAGCATAATCTCTTCCAGTCCCGTCCATGTTGCCACAAAAGTTGGGTATTCATCCTTTCTGATGGAGGTATAATACTCCATAGTGTATATGGACCACATCTTCCTCATCCATTAGTCTGTTGAAGGGCATCTTGGTTCTTTCCACAGTTTGGCGACTGTGGCCATTGCTGCTATAAACATTGGGGTGCAACTACATATTTATTTTAATTATTGTTACATACATCATGTAACATGTTACATACATCACCTTCCATATTATATCATGTTGAATACTTAACATATATTGTCTCCTTTAATACTGACAGTAATTCCAGAAGGTGGGCATTATGTCCGCTTAGAAATAGGTGAAGAACTGGAGTTTAGAGAAGTGAGTGTTCCTGTTTTTACTGCTGTAGGTAGCAGAGATGGGATTAAAATACAGGTTTGTGTGATTTCAAACCTAAAATCAGCACCAGCAAAAAAGAGCAGCTTTTTTGTTAGGCAATTTTCTCTTGCTTCTCAAAAAATTCCCAGAAGGGAAAAATGATAAGCTCAGATGTGCTCTTAATTCAATTCTCAGAAATCAGTAAGCAGGCAAGCCCTAAGAGCAGCATTTTCTAATTGTAATTGCACATCGGAATCAACAGGGGGGCTTTAAAAAGATACTGATGCCTTGGCCTGCTCCCAGAGACTTGAGTCAATTTGGGGTGCAGCCTGGGTATCATGATTTTTAAAAGTTCCCCAGGTGCTTGCAATGTGTGGCACAGGTTGAGTGCCACTGGTGTAGAGAAATAAATTATAAGTAAGCACTGAAAAGTTGGCTTTCCACATTATTAGGTTGTCTGATCAGTTCTAGCAGAGATTTGTATCAAGAGAGACCCTTGGTTTGGGTGCCTGGCTGGCCCGGTCAGTAGAGCATGCGACTCTTGATCTTGGGGCTGTGAGCTGAAGCGCCACGTTGGGTGTACAGCTTGAAAAAGAAAAGAGTGATATGTAGTGTAAACTCCCATGAGTGTAGTTTGAGAGGGTGTGGGAAGGATATGAATATTAATTATTACCTCAGAAGAGTAAATGATGAACACTGGAGAACCACGAGATATTTTAAATATATGGGCCTATGGTGCATATCTAAATGCTAATCCAAGTTTCTGATAGACTATAAATTGGTAATGGGAATTAATTAAGAAGTTAAACTGGTATTCCTACTGAAACTATTATTTAGAGAGCTTAAAGAGAGTTTTGATAAATTCTTTGATCGAATGTTGATATTGATAAAATGTTGATGGAATGACAGTATGTTCAAACTACACCAACAGAAGGACAGTGTCAGAGAGAGCTGGAGGCACTGCTAGTTGCAACGTGTCATCATCGACAGTAACCGTGCTGCCACGGTCAGTCAGACTCGTTGGGCTGGCCAAAGCTGGCTCCCTTCTTCACTGCCCAGTAGCTCTCTCCTTGGAAGAAGATGGTCTTCCTGACAGTACCCAGAGGGAGGGACATCAAACAGCTCTTACACAATGAAGTAGTCTGTGTTCTTACCCTCCCTCACCAGACATACTTTTCTATCCTCTACTCATGACAAAGCAGAAACAAAACAAAGGAAATCACACACCAGTTCCCAATGTCTGCTTGTGCTAGGTGTTAGGTGAGAGGGAAGAAGGGGAGCAAATGAAGTGGGAGGGGAGGGTTGGCAGGGAAGGACAACCTTCTTCAGAAAGCTCCAGATTGTGTGGTGGGTGCAGCCCCCTGCTCTGAAATGTGGAACCTCTACCACATCATTTCATGTGGACCATCTGCTGTCAACAGTCCCAGGCCCTGGTTATTGTCCCCGAACAGAAGCTGAGGAGGTGGATACCTTGTGTGGGGGCAGGAGCTAGAAGGGAAAAACCTTCCCCTCTGACCAAAGGGTAAATAAATACAATCAGTTGAGAATTTCCTTTTGAGTTGGGCAGCAGCTGGGCGATACAATGCGTCCTTAATATGACTAAGAATTAGAGCCTGTAAAGACAGACTAAAGAAAACAATTTTATGGAATAAATTTCAAACATGATTTTGATCATAAAAGATGAAAGAAGTGATAAGACCAAATCGAAGTATGTAGTTATATGTGCATGGACAATGAAGGAGGAAATATGATAATGAGAGAAAAGCAAGACAAACATTGGACCGAATGACTTTTGGTCACCAAATTCCTAATTGGTGGGTCTGAGATCTGCTAAGAGTAGTCATATAAGTGTTTGCTGTTATTATTCCCATCCTTGCTAGTCAGGTGTGATTGTCAGTTCATGATTTGTTACCTGTTGTTAGCCAAGAAGAGTAGATGATGAACATATTGCTAAATGTGAAATTCATCCTGCATTTTACATGTAATTCTAAGTCTACTAGTGCCAGCTGAAACACCTGAGGTATATGTGGTCATATAGTGACGGCTACTTCCCTCGCTGGTTAGAGGTGATTTCTGTGGTTGTCTTTTAGACCGTCATAACTTATTGAAGTCTGAGTAGTAGATAATTGGAGGATGTTGCTGTATTATTAATTTAAATTTAAAAAAATCCAAGCGAAGTCTTTCTCTGTGTGTTCTTGAGAAGCGATTAAAATTCCTCACGCTGCAAGGAAAATTTATCAGTGCCTCACACAGACACTGTGGGTCTGGCTGAAGAAGATCTCTGGAATATTAAGAATGCTACTTGATGCTTTTCCCCAGTGATCTGGGTACTCTGGAATCACTGCACAAGCCTTATCAGCTTCTTGGCAATGATTTTTCCAGAAAAAGCTCATTAAAGTTGAAATGGAACTGGGAGAGTTCTGGTTATGTCGCGATGAGTCCATCCAATGATTCCACCTCTCTAAGCCAAAGCCTACCTGAATGGAATGGGCTGCGTGGTTGAACCATACTTTAAAAAAATTATATGTCATTTGTTTGCAAGGGAAATGCAGCCTAAATATTTGCCAGGGCTTCCTGGGGACGAAGTTCTGCACAGAGGGGTACTGAGTTTTGCACAGTGCTTGTAAATACTTAGATCGAGAGGACTAGACCCCTCCCCTAGCTTGCGGGGATCCTCCCTTTTGAAGTTCTGCTTTGAGGCCACACATCCTTCTCCAAAGTACTCTTACCATTTCCAGAGTGCTCTTCTATATGAAAAGCTTCAGGAAATCAGTGATTCCTCCAACTAAGAGAGCCTTTTACCCATCCCCTTTTACAGACGGTCACGTAATTGATGGATGCTGTTCTGTCAAAATACAGTAAAAGAAATCTGTACACTTCCTGGTTGGACACTATTGTCAAGAGGAACTGAACAGCCTTATAATGTAACATAATATAACGTCACCAAGCACAATAAAAAAATAAAAACCTGGTTAGCGTTTTTATTTTTGCTTTTTTTTTTTAACCTATGGAATTGCCGAGCAGTTATGGAACCACAAATAGTGAGTTTGTAGGCTATTGGCAAACAAGGCCTTATATTAATGGTAGAAATTGGCAAAAAAATTAATAAAGTATTTCATACTGGACAATACTTTATGTAAGGAATTCACCTTCCTACTTGCTTTCCTTTACGGTTCCCTGAGAACTGAGGAGGGCATCGCTGTAAGATCCAGGTACTTTGTGGTTTAGAGTGGAGAACAAGAGTTCACAAGCTCTTGACCCAAATGTTCATTTCCCTCTATTTTAAATTACACTCTAGCATACTTTTAACAATGGATTCCTGGTTCATTTAAAAAATGGTAGGGCTCACTAAAATAAAGGCTAAGTGAGCATGCCCAGTTACTTTCAGATGAATGTCAAGTCAGCTGAACTTGGCCGTTAGTATCTTGGAGAAGTGTTTACGGCACACGTGGTCCGGCAGGGAATTTAACTGCACACAGTCTGTAGAGACAGCTCATGTGGATAACAACGTCGGGATGCAGAGTGCATGCGTGCGCTGTTATTATTTATTTATTTATTATTTATTATTATTTATTTAAGCATTTATCTTTTTAACAAAACTTGCTTTATGTTGCTTAATTTAGTTTTCATGGAATATTTTACAAGAATTTATTTTCCTTCTTAAATACTTATGATTGAACATAATTAATCCTAGTTTTCAACACTCAGGGGCATTAATCAATGATCTCTCGCCTCCATAGCATGTCTCTGGTGCATTTAGTTTACTTAGTGTTTTCACATTATTTCATTTACTTGTCCTGGACACAGTGAGCATATACTCACCTAGCTGATTTAAAATATTCTCAAAAAATTTTTTTTTCTGCGGGGGGAGCCTGGGTGGCTCAGATGATTGAGTGTCTGCCTTCAGCTCTGGTCATGATCTCCAGGACCTGGAATCCAGCCCCATGTCAGGCTCCCAGCTCAGTGGGGAGCCCGCTTCTCCCTTTCCCTCTGCTTGTGCTCTCTCTCACTCTATCTCTCAAATGAATAAATAAAACTCTTTAAAAAAATAAAAAAATTTTTTTTCTCTCTTCTTCCTAGATTTCAGAGGCTCTTTACCCATCAATTTTCTTAAAAACAACCAGGCTTCTCAGGTAGAATGACAAAGGCACTATTTTCCTTGGTGTTTTTTTCTCCGGCTAGAGAGGCAGATGTGCGAAGACAGCTACGGCAGCCCCAAGTTCCAATAGTGTAGCCTGCTGGAAGGTGGAAACAGAAACATCACCTTGAAGACACACACTTACTGCCCTGCAGAACTAACCTAGGAAATAGAACTGCCATGGTTTCATTGTTTAAAAACACTTTTTATTCTATATAGCATGGTTTTGAGATGTCCAAGGAACAATTAGCACTACATTCAGTAAAATTTGTTTTCTGCTTGGTTAAGGGAAGGGACATCCTAGATAATAGATCAAATAATTATATATAATATAATCAAAATAATTAACTATATTTGTATTATAATATTAATCAAATATTAAAGATAATATAATCAATTAATTAAAATATAAGGCAAGAGGATTGATTGGAGTAATTAGAGCCCCTGGGAAGAATGTAATACAGTATAGCCGCTATAGAAAAAGAGTTTAGCAGTTCCTCAAAAAAGTTAAAAACAGAGTTAGCATGTGACCCAGCAATTCCACTCTTAGGTGTATATCCAAGAGAACGGAAAACATATGTTCACACAAAAACTTGTACAAGTATGTTCATAGCAGCATTATTCACACTAATAAAAATTAGAAATAACCCACATGGCTATGAACTGATGAAGAGATAAGCACAATGTGGTATAGACACAGAAAACTATGTAGCCACAAAAAGGAATAAAGTGTTGATACATGATAAAACACGGATGAACCCTGAAAGCATTTTTTTTTCACGAATGAAGCCAGACACAACAGGGCACATATTATATTACTCCATCTATATAGAATGTCCAGAATAGGTAAATTCATAGAGACAGAAAGTAGATTGGTAGTTGCTAGGAAATGAGGGGAAGGAAAGTTGGAAGTGAGTACTAATGGGCACAGGGTTTCTTTCATGTTAAAGGGATGGAAATGGTCTTGAATTGGTAGTGGTGATGGTTACAAAACACTGGGAATATATGAAAAACTACTTTTAAATGGTTAAAAAAGTGATTTTTTAATGTGAGTTTTAGCTCAGGAAGAAAATCTATCTAAACGCACAAAGTAACAAATTATACTTAACACTAAGATTTACCACATATAATTTTTATTTTTTCTAAGCCTCTACTGGACACTTCTTCAATTTGAAAATTACTTTTTATTAATTTTAATTTTAATCTCACTCTCACAAAAACAGGGATTGTAACTCACTAAATGAAAGAAAATAATTAATTCCCTGGTCATATGAAAATATCCTTGATGAACCTTAACTAAAGCTCTTGTGAATGGGATTGTCTGGTTCTTTTTTTTTTTTTAAGTATTTTTAAAAAGATTTATTTATTTATTAGAGAGAGAGAGAGCATGAGCATGAAAGCGGGGGGAAGGGCAGAAGGAGAGAATCCAAGCAGACTCCCCGCTGAGTGGAACAGGCCTCTATCTCAAGATCCATGAGATCGTGACCTGAGGCAGAACCAAGAGTCAGATGCTTAACTGACTGAGCCACCGGGGTGCCCCGAGGTTGTCAGGTTCTTTTTAATGAGATGACCCAAATTCCTGAAAACCAGTAGCTGAAGAGGGTCTATATGCAGAGTGGACATGTTCCATGCTGGAATCACCCATGGAATTTAAAAATATACTGATGCCTGAGTCCCATCCTTCAAGATTCAATTTTAGTTGGTAATTTATGGAATGACCACTTTAATCATCTGGGCATTGGAGTTTTAAAAGTTCACCAGTGATTTTCAAGGGTGGCAGAAGGTAAGAACCACGGACTTTTGTCTTTCCCCTTCTGAGCCCAGAAGACACTGTGCTGGTTTTTCACCACTGGAGCCTCTGGTCTGATTCTCATATGCAAGTTTTTGGCCAGGAACAGGAGGAAAAAGTAAGTGTGGGGGCATTCTAATCCAAGCCGAAAAGTACGGCAGTGCTTTGCCAATATCGCATCTCGGTCATTGAAAAATATGAACCTCCTGAAGTCTAAGGGAAACCCTCGATTGCCAGAAGAAACCAACTGACAAATGAGACTTTATTTTCCCCATCTTGTAATTTTGTTGAGGCCGGTTAATCCTCACTGATGATGATGATGATGATGATGATGTACTCTGTTATGTAATTTCATGTCTAGGGTTAGGAGTTCCAAAGGCAATCTTTTTTTTTGTAGTGAGCACACTGAAGTTTTTTTGTTTTAGGATTTATAGCTGCATTCACTGTTGAGTCATTCATGGGTTCCCTTATTCAACAAACAATCATTGAGCACCTGCTTATACAGGCCAGGTTTCAGCTTAATACCTTCATTTGCTGGAACACTGTTTCTTGGTCCAAGGATCACGGCACACCAGACAGACTGTCTTATATAAACAGGCTGGCCTGGTTCCTTGAGAAAGAGAATCAACTCGGTCGTTCTTTCTTAACTTTTGCTCTGTGTACATGTTCTTGCCTGGTGGGCTTGCTGCCACCACTTTAGGATTCTGAAGTCTATATTCGGATTTAAAAAATGTTCCATGTGTATGTTTCTGTGTCCACAAAAGAATGGCCAAATACGAAAGATGACAAATACAAAGATAAATATGGTATATGTGGACATGATTTCCAAAATGCAGGAACAGAGACCATTTTTTCTATAAATACACATAAATATACATGTTTCTCAAGAACATACCTTGTCATTCTCTCATGTGCATGTTTTAATTTTTTAATGTTTTTAAGATATTTACTGGGGCAGGAAAGCAGCTGTGTTGCTTCATTCTAAACCGAGGGTTCTCAACCAGGGATGAGTCTCCATCCCAGAAAACATGGGGCAGTGTCTGGAGACATCTGTAATTGTCACAACCCGGGGTGGGGTGGGGGGGTCCTACTACCATTTAACAGGTAGCGGCCAGGGATCTCGTGAAAGATGATGCACAGGTCCCACAACAAAGAATTCTCTGGTCCAGAATGTCAGTAGTGCCCCACTTCAAGCAAATAAAGCCACTAAATTACGAAATTGTTCTCCCAAATTCAAAGACGCGTTCATGGTGAAAAAAATGAACATAAAAATTAAGTTTCCAATCACTTCTACCCTTTACATCTCTAAACTCTTTTTCCGCTCCACAAAGAAAAACACCTCGCATTTTTAAGTCCTTCAGATTTTGTTTTGTTTTGTTTTCTTTGGATTTTTTTTTTAAGATTTTATTCATTTTTTGACAGAGATCACAAGTAGGCAGAAAGACAGGCAGAGAGAGGAGGAAGCAGGCTCCCCACTGAGCAGAGAGCCCGATGCGGGGCTCGATCCCAGGACCCTGAGATCATGACCTGAGCCGAAGGCAGGGGCTTTAACCCACTGAGCCACCCAGGTGCCCCCTGGATTTTTTTTAAAAGGGGCTTCCACACAGAAGTTCCAAGTTTCAGTTAATCAAGAAGCATTTATACAGCATCTCCTATGTGCAGGGCACTCTTCTTTGGGTGTAATGGGGATTGTAAAAATAAAATGACACATGGATTCTGCCTTGGAAGAGTTAGATAAGCTAGTATAGGAAATAATACATGTACATACGAGAAGTAGCTAACAATAAAAGGCAGTTAAAGATAATAATTGTTGTAAGCAACCAGAGAAAGTAGTGATTACTAAGAGCTGAGAGCATAGGGACAGAAGGTTCCAAAGAGGACTAAGGAAAGGGTGATGAACTCATCCCAGTTGGCCAACATGGACACACGCTGACGGATGATCACGCATGAAATGCCACTAGTGGTACATCTATACACAAAGCTTTATTTACCCTCTTACCTACTAAATCCGAATCTGCATTCTTACAAGATCCCAGCTTTATTTGTATGTAGAGTGAAGACTGAGAAACATTAACTTAAGCCAACTGACTGCCAGCTAAGGGCTCCCATTGGACCAGTGGCTCTCAACTCTGGCTACACATTAGAATCACTTGGGGATCTTTAACAAAATACCTTCTAGAAATTTAATTAGATTGGGTGATGTCTTACACAAAGTTATTTGTCAATTATATCTAAAAACAACAACAACACTATTTTCAACATATTGAGGAACAAGACTGGGGTGATGCCTGGGCATTGGTACTACTCTGAATGCCCCACGTGACTCTAAGGTACAACCAGGTGGATTGAGAACCACTGGATTAGAACAGTGAGTTTCTATGTTAGATTAATGCAATGAATTCCCTAAGCAAATAGACTGAAAGTCCCCTCAACAGCCAAGTCCTATGAAGAACAAACCAAGTAAGAATTAGCAAGGTGAGGGGCACCTGGGTGGCTCAGTGGGTTAAGCCTCTGCCTTCAGCTCAGGTCATGATCTCAGGGTTCTGAGATCGAGCCCTGCATCGGGCTCTCTGCTCAGCAGGGAGCCTGCTTCCTCCTCTCTCTCTGCCTACCTCTCTGCCTACTTGTGATCTCTATCTGTCAAATAAATAAATAAAAAAAAAGAATTAGCAAGGTGAGGTGGCATGCATAGAATCTCAGGTGGAGCTGGACAAACCCACGTAGCAAGAGAATGAGATGTCGAGTGTGTCTGTGTTGACTCGCAGGGAAAGGCAGTGTGGTGGCAGCACAAGCTTCTCTTGTGGGTGACCTTGCTGGGTCTCTCAGTAAGGTCCAGCCTTAAATTCCACTTGTGTGGAGCAGAAACATATGCTCACAGCTGTGTTTCAAGGGTTCTAACGTTGCAGTTTCAAGTATATATGGCAGGGAAAGTGCAGCTGCCTTAATTGTGGGAGTCATGGAAGTTAGTGTTAGATTCTTTGCCATAATCCTGGGAGTGGAGCCAACTCTCGGCTCCAAGATGGCCCCGGGTCAGTCCGCACAGGAGGTCAGCCATACTCGCCTTTGTGGGAAACTTACAACTTCTCAGCAGAACACAATGTACCAAGCCCTGGCATCACTCAACTGCAACAAATTTCCTAAGCCTCCATAGTTCTTCATTCGTTGGCTCTTTCTGGAGCCCTTTGTTGGAGAGATCTGTGTTTTTTAGAGAGATGCTTCTCAGACTTTAATGTGTAAAGACGTCACCTAGGGACTTTGTTAAAATGAGATTTTGCACTTCTCAGAAGTTCTCAGATATTGCCGAGGCTGCTTCTGGTGACGCGTTCTGAGGAGAAGAAGTCAGATCTGTGCTGTCCAAAATGATAGCTTCGAGCCTCATATGGCTAATGAGCACTCGAGATAGGGCCAGTATGACCAAGGAATTGAATTTTTAATTTTATTAAGTTTTAAAGGAAATTTAAAAGTGAAATGGTAGAGTATTTTCCATTACTATAGTAACTCTCTTGCTTCAGTAGGACTACATTTCACTTTAACTACAGAAAATTCAGTGTCCCAATTGAGATGTGCTGTAAATGTGAAATACACACTAGATTTTGAAGAATTATTATGCAAAAATAACATAAAAATCTCATTAATGTTTTTATTAGACTGATGACATGCTGGAATGATACTAGTTTGGGTATACTGGGAAAGTAAGATATATTATCAAAATTAATTTTACCTGTTTTTTACTTTTTTTAACGTGGCTACTAGGAAATTTGAAATTGCATCTGTAGCTCTCATTATATTTCTATTTTATAGTGTTTGTTTAGATGGTAGCACTGCTTTTAAAGGAAAACCCACATTTAATGAAAAAGGAAGAATTTAGAAAATATATTGCATCAGGCTTCAATGTGAAATACCTAAAAAGTTGCTAATTTGGCATATTATGATTATGGTATATTGCTAACCCCCATTTCAACAAATCTATCCCCTCTGGTTCACTCTCCTGAGAAGGCTCAGAATTTTCATCTAGTTCACCGATGCTCAAGAACTCCTCAAAAGGAGACTCAACCTAACCTCCCTGAGCAGAGACCCTAATATTCTAAAATTTTCTTTCCTACTTTGTTTTGTTTAAAACACACCCATCCCCATTTCCAATCTTAAATCCCTGCTACCTTAGGTAGGGCCAATATGGAGTAGTAGAAAGAGCCCTGGCTTAGAAGCCAGCTGGATTTGGGTTTGATTCCCAGGTGTGCAACTTACTAGAAATGTTACACAAATTTTCTAAGCGCCACCTTCCTCATGGATAAAATGAGAACAAAATACTTACACAGTTGATGAAAACTAAATCAGATTATTTACATATAGTACCTAGCACATGATTGATTTTCAACAAAGAACCACCACCATTACTACAGGGAACAAATTCAGCAATTACTGTGGATAGGTAGATTCTGACTCTTTTATCTATTGACCTCTAAGGAAAATTCTGAAATATAAGAGGGCTTTATACCTTAGCCTAAAATTATGCCTCACAATGAGAATCCAAAGCACTGGCATAGTTCATTTAGAAAGATATTTGGGAAAAGGCAAATCTCTTCATAATCCACCAAATGGAAGCTACTTTCTTATTCATGGGCCCACTTGGTCTTAAATGTAAAGCAAAATTAGCTCAGAAGTAATGGACTCCCAGGGAGCGTGGTTAAGTGTCAAACTCCTGATTTGGCTCAGGTCATGGATAAACACGTAAACACATCTTACCCTCATCATATGAAGCAAATAGGAAAAGCACCTATTATCAGAATCATACGTATTCCCTAAACAACAACGCTGGATCCCCTCATGGAAATGAGAAACAGTCCCTGCTATTGTGAAGTTATCAGTCCCGTGGAGAAATAAGATTGATACATATGAAACAATCCCCAAATAAAACATTTTAGGACATATTGGAATAGAAAATGAAATATTTCAGGATATACTGAAGTAGCTATATAGAACCGTATAAAGAAAGGAAAAGGGGCTCCTGGGTGGCTCAGTGGGTTAAGCCTCTGCCTTCAGCTCAGGTCATGGTCTCAGGGTTCTGGGATTGAGTCCAGCGTCAGGCTCTCTGCTCGGCAGGGAGCCTGCTTCCTCCTCTCTCTCTCTCTGCTTGCTTCTCTGCCTACTTGTGATCTCTCTCTGTCAAATAAATAAAATCTTACTAAAAAAAAAAAAAAAAAAAAAAAAAGAAAGGGAAGACCAGTACGAGTTACAATAGACCTAGAACCTTTAATAGAGAAGTTCTGGTGGGAACTGGAGAAAAAAAAATGGCAGTGCAGTTCAGGAGGCTGATCTTTTATAAGAGGGGTTATATTTCTACATGTGCCACTATGACTTAAGGGAAGAAGTTAGATGCATATTGCTGAGTATCTCCTTATCCACTGGTGGACATTCCATTGGACAACTCTTAAGAATCATGGTCCAGGGGCACCTGGGTGGCTCAGTGGGTCAAGCCTCTGCCTTCGATTTAGGTCATGATCTCAGGGTCCTGGGACTGAACCCCGAATTGGACTCTCTGCTCAGCAGGGAGCCTGCTTCCCCCCCTCTCTCCACCTGCCTCTCTGCCTACTTGTGATCTCTCTGTCAAATAAATAAACAAAATCTTAAAAAAAAAAAAAAAAAAAAGAATCATGGTCCACATTTGCCTCTTTCTCTTCCAAGTCAGGCTTTCTGCTCCCTTCCAACCAAACGATGGATAAACACATAGAAGAGTTAGAGAAGCAACATTTATTTCAGACATAAAAGAGGATCCTGGGAATATGACTTTGACAGCATCAGAAAGAAAATAGTTTTTATGCAGTCACATCCTCTTAGAGCTAGAAGAGACCTTGATAGAGGCCACCATTTCATTTTACAGATGAAGAAAATGATGTTAAAAAAAAAAAGTGAATTGGCCAAGGTTGTAGAGCTGGTAAGAAGCCAGACTGTGTGTTTCACTTCCTCCATGAAGTAAAAATCATGACCACTAATCATGGCCATTATCATTTACCTATCTACTTCAGATCTACCAACATCTAAGGCCCCAAGTTTCCAAATGTCACATTTACGGAGAGCAAACCAAGCTTGATCCTGAGCCTAGACTCTACAACAATCTTAAGACCACGTTTAGTATTCTAGTGATAAGAAAAACAGTCTCTGACGGGGCATTTTGAAAGCTTGTAAGAAACAAAACAAAGCATTATTTTAAGTACTAATGTCCAACCATGAAATGAGGCCACAATTCCAAAGCATAATCAACCTATTTTATTACACTAGATGGCAGCAAATAGGTATCTAGGTGTATAATCAATTAGCTAGGATACTGAAAACAAGATGAAAACTGGGTCTAAAGTTGCCTGAATAAACCATGTTTCCATAAGTATTATGCTCTTGAACATTCTTGAACTGCTGTAATGCTGAACTGCATAATCACTGACTCTTGAGTAGGTATGACAATATTTTATATATTTCTAGAATCTTTTTCCTGGCCATCAGAGGCAGAGCAATAATCAAAGGGTAGGGGATAGGAAGTAGTGAAGAGAGGCCTGCAACGAGATGTTGAAAGATACGACATCAAGATTCATAGGACAGAAAAAGGGTATTAACAAAATCAGGTAGTGAATGATAGCAACAGAGGTTTTTAAAATTAGGAAAAATTAGAGGTGAGATGATCACCAATGGGACTGAAAGACTATCTATGTTATTCTAGGTTATTGTCCACAAAATGGACCATGCAAGCTGATTCACTGGAGAATGAAAAGAAAACACTAACACTTCCATTTCTATGCGTTATATATCTAAAATAGGAAACAAACCAAAGTTTACTAACACTAAACATTTGAGTTGCATGGAGCCTTCACTCAGCTGATGTGTCAGAGTCACAAATCACATTTGGTACGAGAGGAATCCTGCAGAAAGAGTGGGAGGGCCACAGTTCTGAAGGTGGGTTAGCAGTACTTTTATTTGACTCTTCATTTATGATATTATTTTTTTTACAGGTTCTATATGGCCCATTTAATGGATAAACACATTATACTGATATTATGGTGGTTTGATCATGAAGTAACAAACAAGCGGCTTAAAATATATACATAAAGAATTTTCATATTGAAGCTAATTCTAATGAAGCAAGCCCATGTCAACAAGAAGGAAATGACTGAGCTGACACTTTTCTTATTGTAGAATAACTCTAACCAAATCTGGTAGGAAGTTGACTTCCAAAATGGGAAATTATCCTAAAGGCCATTTGAAATATAGATTGGCACCTACTACAACTACTCTTTATTTTTTGAATCTCTAACTTGGTGTATCTTGTGAGCATCATTTCACGTATGAGATATCTTTTCAGGTATGAGATAGTAATTAAAACCAAATATTGAAATAAATGTAACAAAGACCCAACTTTCAAATTGTGTTTCGTAAACCGTTAAATGAGGACTCTCCCTGCAAAAGAAGCAAACCTCTTGAAACTCACTGCAGGAAGTATTTTGTCCTATTAAACATTAAAGTTAAAATATTTTATAATATTGCTTGGTCCAACATTGTCAAGACTCTAAAACCTCTCTTTTATAATGAACAAAATATATTAGAACATGGTGCATCTATATAATTTACAAATGTATAAATAATGCATATTGTGAGTTTATGTTTAAAAACTGCTTTATTAATGGCATAGAGAATCCAAGCTTTAGGAACCTATGATTTTGGTAAACTATGGTAACCTAAATCTTTACAGATACATGAATAAAATGAGGCAAGAAGCTTAGGGACTACCGATGTCCCTACAGAGAACAGATTCCCAAATTCTTAGTATTCAGAGTCTTTCCATTCATTCTATTCTGCTTTCACCCCCTCTGCAGGTTTGACTTATAGGGTACACATTCAGATATACAGATCCAGGGCACAGACCTGGGCCCCTCATCCTTTTACAACTCTCCACATGCCTTCCTCCTTAAAGGATTGCTGTGTGGGAAGCATAAACAAAGGTAAAAGGAATACGAAGAGGAGGCATCTGCCCATCAGATAAAATGCAACTATGTGCAAAAGAAAGACTCAGATTTTAGAGCAGAAAGACACTACAGGATAAGCCAGATGCTTATTCTTTTTTTTTTTTTTTAATTTTTTTTTTTTTTTATTTGACAGAGAGAGAGAGATCACAAGCAGGCAGAGAGGCAGGCAGAGAGGCAGGCAGAGAGAGAGGGGAGGAAGCAGGCTCCCTGCGGAGCAGAGAGCCCAATGCGGGGCTCGATCCCAGGACCCTGGGATCATGACCTGAGCCGAAGGCAGAGGCTTTAACCCACTGAGCCACCCAGGCGCCCCAAGCCAGATGCTTATTCTTATAATTAAATCTTTTCACATGAACATTCATAAGCAAGTGGATTATAAGAAAATGCATTCACTATTTTGAACTCCACAGGAGAATGAGGAATGGCTTAAAAATAAAAGGTTGAGGGGCACCTGGGTGTCTCAGTGGTTAAGCCTCTGCCTTCGGCTCAGGTCATGATCTCAGGGTGCTGGGATCGAGCCCCGCATCGGGCTCTCTGCTTGGCGGGGAGCCTGCTTCCCCCTCTCTCTGCCTGCCTCTCTGCCTACTTGTGATCTCTGTAAAATAAATAAAAATCTTTAAAAAAAAAATAAAAGGTTGACATGGGTATGGAGTAAAGAGTCTGACATTGTGGGGCAAGCACAAGAGGAGTTTCCTTCCCTGATGAGGGGTTTCCATGGCTTTCATGGTTTTCTTCTATGTTGGCTCCCTTTTCTTTGTAGAGCTTGGCTAATGGGTCATAATGTCTGCATAAACTCTGGTACAGAAGATATACCCTTTCTATAGGCCAGTGTTTCCAAAGTGTGGTCCTAGGAGTCTGAATTTCCTAAACCAGAACCACCTGGACAAACATCCAGATTCCTGGGCTTAATCCTACCTAGTTCTACCGAGTCAAATTCTCTGGGAGGAGCTTAAGAATCACTATTTTTGATTCTCCTAATTCATTTATATACTTTTAGGTCTCAATTTTCAGACTAAATGTGCTCTCTGGTAAACAGAAAAGATCAGAGGTTCCCCCACTGGTCTGAGATCATTAGGAGCTCATCTTCAAAGACTATTTTCATGTTATGAGCTTCTGTAAGACATAAAACTTCTGGCTCATAAAGAAAATGAAACATTAGACTTAGATACATTTAAGGAGAGATTGCAAATCTTCATTTTGAAAAGGACAATTTGTTTCAGGTCTTCTGGGAAAGGCCTTTGCCTACATGGTAGGTAGGCTATCAAGACAGATCCAGCTAATACTGTTTCTATATTCTAGAAACACATGCATTTAATGCCCAAGACAACCAGAAAAGACAGTTTGTAGACGGGAAGGGCAAAACTCTGAGAGGTTTCATGTCTTTCTAAATTCATCCAGTTGGTAAGAGGCAGAGGTGAGATTTGTACCAGATCTCTGAATTTAACACCATCACCACCAACAAAAATGCAGGCATTCCTTTTGACTATTTTATAGAACTACAATAATTTACAACAGAGGGGAGGAAAGGAATCTTGCTAGACAGATGACTTAGCATCCTTGAAGTTATAGGTCAACAAACAGGAAATATTCACTTGGTTTGAACTAGAACACAGAGTTCCTTTCTTAGAAATTTTATAGGACTGTCAACAGTGACAAGTGGTGGGGTCAGCTGTTGAGTTTCACGTCTCCCAAGGACAGAGCAGGCTTACAATCCCTGAAGCACGGCTGAGCACTCATTTAAGAAGCCACAGCTCTCAATTAGGAGTCACTGCTGCCACTTCCTATATCAACCATGATTTCTTGGGTGGTCTTCCACTATGCTGCCATTATTAATATAACTTTATTTATGGGCTTAGACAGGTCTTAGCACAGAGCAGCATGGTTGTTACGCACTGAGTCAGTACAGCTGCCATTACACTTGTTCACTTGCCCAGGATGTAATTTTAAAGCTTGTATTACTTTTTCTCCTGTTTTGTACTGGGATTTTTTGATCATCAGTCAGGTCTGAACTAGCTGAACAAACCTGAAGTTTAGAACAAGGCAAGGGCGGTAGAAGGAGCTGAGGCTTTGGGGACAGTGTGTCCTGAGTCTGAATCCTTGCTTATTTGATTTTAGAAAAATAATATCTTTTCTTGCAGTTTGAGTTTCCTCAAATTCATTGAGCTGGGAATAGTAAGAGTAACTTTACTGGATTATTATGAGATTGAACTCTAAGAAGTACCTGTAAAAAATGTTTATCATCTCTCACCCAGGGAATTTGGCAAACATAATTCATATTCCAAAGCTGATATAAATATAATTTTTATAAGAAGAGATAACATTTATTGGGTATGGCCATCTGTTAGATCCTGTCCTCAGAGATTTTGGTGTATTACTTCATTCAATCCATTCAACCTTAGTATGAGATGGGGACTGATGGTATACCACGGTAAAGACGGGAAGCACCATGCCCAGGAAGTCTCACTTTAAATCCCATGCTCTCAACCTCTACAATCTAGATCTAGACTTAGATGTACTTCCCATTATTCTAGAAGAAGAGTTCCACATCAAGAAGATGGAAGGAACTGGCACAGTACAGAGGTAATGAGTGAGAGTGCATGAGTTAGGATGCCTGGGTTTGAATTATCACTCTGTGCTTCTCAGCTGTGTGCGCTTTGGCAAGTCACTTAGTCTCCCTGTGCCTTCATCACCTCATCTATTAGATAAGGATAACAGTAGGATCCATTATGATGACTACTAATGATTTAAAATACGTGAAATGCTTAGAACAGCACATGGTAATGTAAACACTACTGTAATAATGAAGTATTATCAGGTATAAGTCTGACAATGCATGTCTTCAATGCTAACTGAAAAAAATCGTTTTTTTTCCTCGTCCCTTTCAATGATTCAAACCTTCCTTACAATTCTGCATCAAATAATAACTTTGCTAGTGCTTCATAAAAAATAACACCTCAATTTCCTTTTAACACAATAATCCATTCTGGCCTCTTTGTGATGAGAACAGTACTGAAACCCATTTAGGTCAGTGAAATCATAGGGCAAGAAAAAGAGAAGAAATAAAAACATGGTCTTTAAAAGTAGATGCTCATCAGACCAGAGACTTGTCTGACACTCTAGCCACACCCACAACAACACGCAATCTGTGATTTTGAAAACTCACACTGTAGCACTCTCATTGCTTTTAAAGACGTTTCATTTTTCAAGGTCAAAAATTGAAGTTCAAGATTTGATGTTTGAAAGTTCAGAATTCCCTACAATCATCACAACCACCTGTGATACAAAATCTAGTACTTTCATTTCATTTGTTTGTTATAAGGAGTGGGGGCGTGTGCAACATTTTCCTTAATTTTTGCAACAGGGATTTACCCCATTCTAATTCTGAACTTCTCTGTGGCCCCCAAATCTTGGTTTATGATTTGTAATTTGTTGAAAGCTATATATCAGCACAGTTATACAATAAAGGAGGATCTTTTTGAAAGAAATAAAAATAAACACAATTCAATAATATCCCAAATAGTTTAATAAACAGCTCATTTTATAGAATTTAAAACAGTGCCCTTTCTCTTTTATACTTTTTATTGGCTATTTTTTTTTCCAACCAAGAGTTTAATTCAAGGGTGAGACAAACATACCATCAGGTTTAAAACCACAATAAAAAAAATATTTGGGGGGCGCCTGGGTGGCTCAGTGGGTTGGGCCTCTGCCTTCGGCTCAGGTCATGATCCCAGGGTCCTGGGATCGAGCCCCGTATAGGGCTCTCTGCTCAGCGGGGAGCCTGCTTCCTCCTCTCTCTCTCTCTGCCTGCCTCTCAGCCTACTTGTGATCTCTATCAGATAAATAAGTGAAATCTTTAAAAAAAAAAAAATTTGGGGCGCCTGGGTGGCTCAGTGGGTTAAGCCTCTGCCTTCGGCTCAGGTCATGATCTCAGGGTCCTGGGATCGAGCCCTGTGTCAGGCTCTCTGCTCAGCAGGGAGCCTGCTTCCCTTCCTCTCTCTGCCTGCCTCTCTGCCTACTTGTGATCTCTCTCTCTCTGTCAAATAAATAAATAAAATCTTTAAAAAATAAAAATAAAAAAAATATTTGTACTGGGTGTTGTATGCAAGTGACAAATCGCCAGATGCTACACTTGAAACTAGGATTACATTGTATGTTAACTAACTGGAATCTAAATAAAAACTCGAAACTACAAACAAAATATTTGTCCTGGGACATAATGCTGAGGTTGAGAATGGAGCAGAAGTCTCCAAATGAAATCAGTTAAGACAACTTTCCCTTTTAATAAAAAATACCATCCATCTTCTGGATTGATGATACCAGTCTGGAAAGTATTTCTGAGTAAACAGCTTTACTCCGCAGATACGACTGGGAGAAGAGATGGAAGTGGGGGAGCAGAGAGCAAAAGCTGGAAACACTTCAACAATACCCTAAGAAGTATGTCTCCCACTTCTCACTGCTCCAGGACACACTCTGGTCCAGCTGGGAGAGAGGCCCATCCCTTGGTCCACGTGTCACTAACTTGGGGCCCCTGGCCTGCTCTTCTCAACACCTTACTGATACATGGCTACCACACAAAAAGCTTTCCGTTTCATTCTCAATACAGGGTATCCACTCAAAACCTGGTCCCGCCTGGACCAGGGGACCTGGAGGTCCCCTAACCTCTTTGGGATGTGCAAGATGGTGGGAAGGAAACAGAAAGGTTACAGATGTGGTTGGGCGAAGACTGAAGATTACTTGGGACCAAACCTCTCAGAGGCGAATCATACCCCTTAAGGGAACCTGTGAGCCAGTGGCTTCTTTGGCGTCCCATCATGGGAAGCCCAAGGCTTGTGATGTATGAAAGCTGCCAGACTCATTCTAGAGGTCCTTAATACCCCAGTGGGACCCTTTCTGCTAAGGGTGGAGAAACCTGGCAAACCCTATTCTCATGATGTCTTTCCCTTATTTGACAATCCTAGCAAAGTCCCCATGGAACAGATTTGATTAAAATAAGTCCAACTTATTTTAATGAAAACCAATAACCATATAAAATCACCTTCGAGTCTATAGGTATAAGCTGCCAGTGGCTACTTGAACTTACAATGCTTGGAAAGGTGTTCAAGATAAAGGCTATCTTACTCACTGACATGGGCGGTTTGGTTCACAGTCCCAAAGGGATAAACACAATTACAGTAATCATGTGCTTCATAAAGACTTCCATATGCTATATATATTTTTATTGTATTCACTAATCCCACAGAGTTTATTTCAACTCTTAGTACTTGATATGATTACAAAGTAAAAAAAAATTATTATTTTAATCATTATGCCAGCATTCATAAATTTAAAAACATTATCTTTAAAAGTGAGTAGACCGGGAAGTTTTAAATCAATCCCAATGCAGCTGTTACTACTCAAAGGATTTTTAAAACTCTTCCTTGGGAATTATCTTTTAAGTTAAATTAATTCATGAGCCACCTAAGAAAATCAGTCTTACTACTTTCTAGCCCTAACCAATCTAACTTAATAATACAGTGAAAGTTTTTGGAGCAAATAACTTCATTATCTGGAACTGGCTGGTACTGACATTTTCCTGTCTTTGCTTGCAATTTTCCCAGGCAACTGCAGATAACTGGGGTAGTAAATATAATGGAGGCATTTAAATGGTACTATTGCTCACTGTAATATTATCCCCAATAAATTTATGCCCACTTGTATGACTTTGAATAACATCACGGTGTAAGGAAAATGGGGACAAAGAGCCCTCAACAAATTGTAAGCTCTTCAGGGGCAAGGGCTTTATCTTCTTTCTAACTCTTGCCTCCCACCCATCCACTTTAAGGGTCACTTAAGATAATTTTATGCTTATAATAGGTGCTCAGTAAATACTCCCAATTTATTATAGGTTGAAGGTTGAAATCTACCTTTCTAATCTATTCTTCTAATTGGAATCTATGTTTCTTGAAGGAAAGGACTCTGGTTCCTCCCCTAGATGGCTGGTTTACCACCAAAATAAACAGGATTTTCGGAACATTCTGTTTTCTCAATCTGTCACACTGCTTTAGAGCAGTCAAACAAAATCCTTGTATTGGGCTACTTTATTTCCAAAAAGTCTGTAGAAATTGCAGACTTGTCCATGTCTAGGATCATGCTTTTCAGATTTAATTATTTTAACTAGTTCTGATAAATCATTTCATCTCCTTTAGTTACTCTGGCTGTTCTTTTTGTGCTCAAGAAGGTTGCCTATTTAGAGTAGGAAATAAGGCCCAGGGAGCAGACCATAATTTTCCAGATGTCTTGTTTTCAAAAGCCCTTCAAAGAGAACCAGCCTTTTGGCTTTGCCTCCTCTTAAATGGGGTTTTATGGCTCTGTATTACTTTGCAAATACCAAGGGCCCTGTACCTTATGACTTTGATAATTTCCTCTTTTGTTGAATATTAATTTTCAGTTTATTTTCCCCAAGTTCATTAGTTAAGGTATTTTGTTTGTGTAGTTATTGCTTTTTTTTTTTTTTTTGACAAATTCTCCTTATTCCATTTATAAAATTCCAAATTCCAACCCTTTTTAAAAAAGTATTCTGTAAGGGTGCCTGAGTGGCTCAGAGGGTTAAGCCTCTGCCTTTGGCTCAGGTCATGATCTCAGGGTCCTGGGATGGAGCCCCACTTCGGGCTCTCTGCTCAGCAGGGAGCCTGCCTCTCCTTCTCTCTCTGCCTGCCTCTCTGCCTACTTATGATCTTTATCAAATAAATAAAATCTTAAGAAAAAAAAGACTCTTATAAAAACGTATTCTGTAGGACCTCAGATCTTGGATTTGATATATTTATACACTTTTCACTTGTGTTAATGACATGTTCATGACTTCCTACACCACTGCATTTTCAGAGCTGGATAATGAAAGGAAAAGGAACTAACATTATGCTTAGTGGAAATTTTCATGCAAGTGTACAAAAGTAGGTTGTATTTATCCTTGTTTACAGATCAGTAGCTCGGGGTCAGAGGTTAAGTGTGGTCCAAAATCCCACAGCTAGTAAATAGCAGTCAGGATTCAATCCACACCTACCTGGTTTCGGCTACATTTCTGAAAGGGCTACTCCTTTGAGATTCGATTTTCGAATACTCTTTCACTTGAAGGGAACTTTTAGGAACATCACGTGTGCCTTCCGAACCTCTCAGACAGAAGAGAGTATAGTTACTGTGTCCAGGAACAACAAATCCTGGTCGGGTTTAGGAGACGTAGAGTTCCTCAGAGCTGGAGGTATTAACAGTTTGTCGTACTTTGTTGAGGACACTAGCAAGTAAGACAAGTAAGACAAATGTATTATAACAATGTCTTGTCTTATAATACATTTAGAACATTCATAGACCGAGGGAGGAGGACGAGAAATAGACAAGAGACAAGTAAGAGACAAGAGAAGACAATTATAACAATGATAAGGAGGACGAGACAAGCTATGACAAGGCTAGGGGAAACCTCAGCTTTCTGATGTTCATGAACATCAGAAGGAAGGTGAGGAGTCATTTTCAGGCTTGGGGCAGAGAGGAATAAAGCTCTAGGAAAACCCAGTAGTAGAGACGAAGCCAAGAAGACAAACGATTTTCCCTTTTATCCACCAGTATACACACACACACACACACACACACACACACACACACTCCTTGTGCCGCCAGCCATGTCCCCCTTCACTAGAGAAAAATAACCAGACTCAGTCATGTGACTGAGATTCCTTGCTACTCTATTTCACTGTTGGGAGAAACCCATAATTTGCTCTCCTTTGAGAGTAAACCTGAAAACTCCTTATGATTTACAGAGTCCTAGAACACTCGCAAGGAATGTGTACATCGTCGTCACACCTAATCCTTGGAAAGGTTGAGTGTGTAAATACAAATATTTCCATTTTTGAAAAGAAAGAAAATAGGCTTCAAGATTTTTATATGGTAGAGCAGGAACTCTAGGCCACGTTTTCTGACTATGCTCTTTCTACTTTACTCTTGTTGCTGGAAAACTCTGGTCCTTAAAAACTTAGAATGTTTTATTTTTTTAATTTTAATTTTAATTTTTTAAAGATTTTATTTATTTATTTGACAGACAGAGATCACAAGTAGGCAGAGAGGCAGGCAGAAAGAGAGAGAGGAAGAAGCAGGCTCCCTGCCGAGCAGAGAGCCCGATGTGGGACTCGATCCCAGGACCCTGGGATCATGACCTGAGCCGAAGGCAGAGGCTTGACCCACTGAGCCACCCAGGCGCCCCTATTTTTTATTTGTTTAAAGATTTTATTTATTTATTTGACACAGACAGAGAGATCACAAGCAGGCAGAGAGGCAGGTAGAGAGAGAGGGAGGGAAGCAGGCTCCCCGCTAAGCAGAGAGCCCAATGCGGGGCTCGATCCCAGGACCCCGAGATCATGACCTGAGCCGAAGGCAGAGGCTTAACCCAGTGAGCCACCCAGGTGCTCCAAAAACTTAAAATATTTTAAATCGAGATACTTTATGCATAGGGAAAAGCACAAATTTCAGTTTACATTTCAGTGACTTGACGGATACACACAGTGTCATCCACACCCCAGGCAAGAGATAGAATGCTGTCTTTTAATATCTATGGTAGCACAAAATCTTGGACCATTGAGAAAACCTATTAAAGAGGGGGGGGGGGGAGCCATATTCAGGGAAATAAAACTCTAGGCTCCTGATATACTTAGGTGAGGTCCTTTTGCCTGGAGGGAAGGGGGTAAGGAAGCAGAGAAAGTGCTAAGTTTTCCAAGCTAGCCCCTTGTGATTTTGTTTAGGTTTCCTGCAAGTTGGTAAGCTTCTCTGCTCTACCTTACACTTTCATATAAGATTGACTGGGAACATGTGAAAACAAAGAAAAGCATCAGACTGCCCCTTCATTTTTACTTAGGGTTTTGATTTTATTATAGTATTAATATCACCCTGCAAAGCTCTTGTTTATAGTTGCCTAATTAGCCTCATTCATGATGAAAAAAGGACCATAATCCCATCTTAAACTTTCCATAGTGCAGCTTGGTGTTTTCCATTTAGAAGGTTCTCCACCGTAATGTTGTAATTACACCATTTTCTCAGCAGCATCACCCACTATAATTACAGTCAAAGCTAAGATGATGTTTATAGTGTACCAAAGAGGGTGGAATTGTTTCATGTTAAGTGATTCATTTACCTCTGATGGTAACAGAAATGTGTAGTAATGGAAGAGTCATGGTCTTACTTACATACTACTCTGAACAGCCATTTTGGACACCAAGAAGCCAAAAAAGAAAATAGAAACCTCAAACCCCAATATGAGAATGCATAGGAGACATGATACCTGGTGCGGTGGCCACAATGACTCCTAACTTAAACATCTAGGATGGGTTAGGTAATGGAGACCAGCATGCCTGTGGGCACTGGGGGACCTCCGCTTGATTTACCTCGCCGAAGGGCATCCCCAAGCACCCCAAGTCAGTTTACGGGACCCACACCATGGCAATATTTTCTATCTAGGCTCTGAGGTAGATGATAATGACTCATGCAAGCACAGAACCATTCATTCATTCATTCATTCATTCATTCATTCATTCATAGTACAGGCCACTTCTAGGGGCCAAGTACACGGCAAGGTACAAAGCAAAAATCTCTGTTCTCATGGAACTTGACTGCTATGCATTTTAACCCGTCTTTTGCTTATTTACCTGGGTGAATAAAAAGAAAGCTCTTACTTCTACTATGAGGGATGTAGACTCAACCACATTCGCTTACATGCTGGAACCTTGCCCAGTCAGGTATAGAGAAAGCCACCATTTTCTTAATAGATGGGCACAGGGCCAGTCTGGCCAGGAGAGAAACGAGAAATGAGTGGAACATGTTGGGATTGTGTTTGCTGGGTTCATTTGTCATCAGCTATGAGACAGCACCTGTGAACTCTGTGACACTGATAGAGGCAGAGACAGACACTTCATTTCCGGTGCCCCGCTCACTTGCTTGTCCAAAGCCTCTGCTTTACAATGTTTCATAAAACCTTGACATTCTTTGCCTTGTCCTCTCTGTGGAACCTTATACATGGGAGGAACAGAAAATTAACATCATGATCTACCATAAAGGATGACTTGGTGGGAAGACATATCTAGGTACATATTTTGTGGCTATATGTTAGGAATTATTTCTTGGGTGTATGGGGCTCTGTTCTTTTTCTTTTTAGAACAGGCCAAGTAGGGAACACATTTTGATAGCTTTGTGGCCAACAAGCAGATGCACACGGTACAAGTGATCCTCTCCTTAGTTCTGAGACATCCAGGAGCTGAGCCTAGGGCTCCTAGAGATCAGTCAGTGACACTAAGGGAACTCAAGAGTCTTGGAAATGAAATTCTGTTATTTTTGGTCGTCACCTGGATTTCCTTTAGTTTATGTGAACTTGAATGACTGTGCACTGCTCTCAGTTTCTAGGCTCCTGACTTGGGATTTTGGGGCAGAGGTGAGTAGGGAGAAAGCAGGCCATATGGCACAGACAAGGGCAGGGGTGGCCATATTCCAAATGTTCTCTGTAGGCTTGTAAATGGCAAGCCTTCAAGCTGTGGCTTTAAGAGCAAATAGATAGAAAGCAGAAATGAGAGACAGATTCCATTTCAAAAATTACATCTAACTGCCTCTTTCTTCTCTCCTCTCTCTTTTTGGTTTGTGACTTAATCAAAAGCCTACTGGTTATCTTTCTGATTTCTTGTTTTATGAGTGGTGAGAGGCTAACCCATGAGGGCAGAATATAAATGGTTCACCGCCATATCATCCTGGAGGCTCTACTGGGACACAGTAGTGACTTCAGTCCTAGGAGAACGCTGGCACCAATGTGAGACCTAGAGCAGAGCTTGTGTGCAAGCAAATATCATCATGTTAGATCACAGCAGCAACAGAATCTTTTGAAATTGAGCTTGAAGAGGACTTAGAACCATAGGCTAAAATTTTGAGCCAAGCCATTTATTTTTCTTTGCCAAATGAAACCAAGGATGCCTTTCAACATTAACTCTCAGGATCACACCCCACAGCATAATACATTAATGTCTAGTTAGCCAGAACGCAAACATTTTCTGGTTTTCCTACAGCAATTCTCTAAACTGATGTGTTCATGTAAGGGCTTTTCCCACTTCTCAGAGATAGCGCTCTGGTTCACTAGTAAGGCTAATTTCATGGGTTTCCCTGGGAATGTGAATGGTCTTCACTAGGGGATGGGGATTGAGACTGTTCATGAGGGCTTACTGTACTTTTATTATGGAATCTGTAAATATAACACAAAATTGGAGAGCAAGAAGGGCGCTTGGGTGGTTCAGTCAGTTAAGCGTCTACCTTCAGCTCAGGTCATGATTTCAGGGTCCTGGGATCAAGCTCCACATTGGGTTCCCTGCTCGGCGGGAAGTCTGCTTCTCCCTCTCACTCTCCCTCTGTGCTCTCTCTTTCTCAAAATAAATAAATAAAATCTTTAAAAAAATTCATTATAGAAAAAAATAGAGAGCATAGCTTAAGGAGCCATGTAAATATATATACATATATATTATATATACATATATAAATATAATATATAAATAATATATAAATAAAAATAATGAATATAATAATAATAGTAAAACCTTGTTTATTATTAGTAGTAATAATAATAAACCATACTTTACTTATCTACTTATCTGTTGGTTTTTTTTTTTTTTTAGTCATTTGCTTTCACCTATAACTACCTACATGTTTATTTCTAAAAGGTAAGGACTATTTCATTAAAAAAATAATATTATACCTAACAAATTAATAATGATCCCTCAATATCATTAAATACCCAGTCTGTGCTCAAATTTCAAGAATATCTTTAAAAAATGTCTTTTGACAATTTGTTTCAATCAGGATGTAAACTAGGTCCACATAATGTCTCTTAAATTTGCTCAAATTCATGACATTTCCTCTCTCTTCTCTCTATTATGTGATTTTTTTTTTTGGTTGAAGATAATTTCCTTTAGCTTATTTCATTCTTAGAGTCATTTATAATGTTCCTCTATCCCTCTTATTTTCCATAAACAGGCAGTAAAACCTAGAGACTTAATCTGATTCAGTTCAACCCTCACAGAAAGACTCCATCATGGTGCGTGCTGCAAACTCCTGTATTAGGGACATATAATCTCAAAAAAGTTGTTCCCTGGTCAACTATTTTCAGGAAGTGCTATGGGTTTTGTTTTTTTTTGTTTGTTTGTTTTGTTTTTCCTTTCTCTGGGACAATTATAACACACCAATCAGATTAGAGAATCTGGGCAATAAAGAAGCCTGTTTAACTTTGCATGTCCTAGCATTTTCAGGAAGTGCTATGGGTTTGGTTTTGTTTTGTTTTGTTTTTCCTTTCTCTGGAATTATAATGCACCAATCAGATAGAGAATCTGGGCAATAAAGAAGCCTGTTTAACTTTGCATGTCCTAGCATTTTCTAAGCACAGGAGAAATGATGGGCTCAAATATTAAGGGCAGAGTTCTTCGTAGGAGTGTGCCAAGAATCATTTTTGGAGGTGAATTTATTTTTATTATGTATGTGTAGTGGGTTACATTGTATCCCCCAAAGATATGCCCAAATCCTAATCCCTAATCCCTGTGAATGTGATCTTTGTTGGGAGAAGGGTCTTTGAAATAGCGGGCAGTACTACACAGTCAATGAATACTCAACCTTATTGTTGTTATTATGACATCTTCATCCTATCAAGGTAGTGAGAAATTTTGTATTTTAAAATTTCAGTGCATAAATTATTATAATTGATCATTGAGAACTCACTGTAAATCGGTATGTGTATCTGTGTGTGTGTATATGTTATATGCATGTTATATGTGTGTGTGTATATCAGCTGGCACATTACATACCTTAAAAAAATTTTTTTAATTTTAATTTTTTTAATAATTTTTTTAAAAGATTTTATTTATTTATTTGACAGACAGAGATCACAAGTAGGTAGAGAGGCAGGGAGAGAGAGAGGGAGAAGCAGGCTCCCCGCCGAGAAGAGAGCCCGATGTGGGGCTTGATCCCAAGACCCTGGGATCATGACCTGAGCCGAAGGCAAGAGGCTTTAACCCACTGAGCCACCCAGGCGCCCCTACGTACCTTTGTTTAAAGAGCTTTTTTCCCCTAGACGTTTATTATCAGACCTTAAATTTTGTCCATTTAAAATCTACAATTCAATGGTTTTTAATAAATTCACACAGTTGTGAGCAAAAAAAAAAGGAAAGAAAAAGGGTCTTTGTAGGTATAATTAAGTTAAGGATCTCAGAATGAGATCATCTTAGGTTAGGGCTCCAAATTCAATGATGAGTGTCTTATAAGAGATAGAAAAGGAGAAAAGACACGGAGACCTAGGGAGAGGTCATTGAGAGAGGCCACTGAAGTTGGAGAGAGAGAGAATGGAATGATTCATCTACAAACTAAGGACCATCAAGGATTGCCAGCAGTTTCCAGAACCTAGGAGAGAGGCATGGAACAGATTCTCCCTCAGAGCCTTCAGAAGGAACCGACACTAGTGACACCTTGATTTCAAACTTCCTGCCTTCACAACTGTGAGAGAATAAGCTTCTGTTATTTTAAGCCACCAGGGTTATGGTAATTTGTTACCTCAGTCTTCGGAAGGTAATACAATACACCTGAGCTCTGTCAGTGCAGGTCTGAGGTAGAACTCTGGCCTTTATATTTACTGAAAATGTCCACAGATGACCCTGATGGACACACACTTCAAGAACCACCACTTCAGAATCTTGAGGGTTGGAGGATTAGTCATCTGCTTCTACTGACATCCTATTAGGATTCTGGGCTCTGGCTCTGGCTTTGGGGGCACCAATGGAGCCTCAGGCCCTTTATCTCCAGGTCTCTGTTTTTCAAAGAAAGTCATGCCAAGGAAAATATTTTTGGGTCGACCTTTAAGAGGTACAATGGAACTATCACAGGTCATGATGATGGTCAAGGTTGGGCAAGTAGAAGGAGGGAATTCTGGGCCCAAAGAGGGGGGAAACCAGTTTTTGTCGATGGAGTCCTGCAGATCTCACTTGAAGGGAATGCTCATTTTGCACCCAAACAAGGTGAGCTTCCCTCCTTTAAGTAACTGAGAAATCTTGATCTACTAAGATTTCCAATTCTTGGGCTCAGTTTCCTTCTTGCCCTCAGCTGCCTAAGAAGGTTGCTTCTTTCTTTCCAGATTTTGTCCATCTGGAAATATTTTATTTCTTTTCCTAATTGTTCTCTTTTCATCAGCCTAGCTGCCCCAGGTATCTTTTTGATAGACCTCTTGCTCAGGCTTTTCGTCTCTCCAAAGGGATCTGGAGAGTTGTCTCTAGTCCTGTCAGCCACTGATGGTGGCTTGATATAACAAGGTATCTGCTCTTAAAAATACCTCAGCAAGGAGAGGTTTGTAACGCACGAAGGCATGGGGGTATGCTATTCTGCTTTTCTGGTTTCACAGCTTCTCACACTGAGGCTGACTATACTCTGGGAGATTATTCAGTCATGATTCAATGATTATTTCAGTCAAAAGTTAGGTTTTGGGGCAGGTACCAAAGAAAAATGTCACCTAGTTCAAAATGCTTGCCTTCATCCAAGAAAGGCAGGGTATTCACAGAGGGGTGTAGGGAGAAACGGAGGGTAGGGAGGGTGAGGTGGCATCGAAGAGGATGGGCAACATTTCTCCTCTTTTTGTCCATAGACCTGCAGCTCCAGTGCCTAGAGCCGGCCACAGGTCAGCTATAGTGTGAGTCAGCGGGACTGTCATAGGTCACCCGGAGGACCTCACTGCTACTTAACATATTATTTGTTGCTGCCATTAGACATGATCCAGGAAGCCTCCTTATAGCTGAACTTCTGAAGCAGAAACCAATTTTAAGTTAGAGACGCCATATAAGAGAATCCTACCAATAAAACAGGACACGGTTATCGTCAAATGACTCATCCAGACGGTAAATGTTCCTTGGGACTGAGTATAGTCTAGTAGGGGGTAAAGATGCTCTTTGGAAGAGTAGGAAAAGTTTGTTTTCAGGGTATCCATTTTACTGATCTGTAGAGTCTCCTTTTTTCTATACTTGAGGATAGTCTTCCCGGAAAAAGAGGAAGGAAAGGGAACATTCTACTGGGTGCCAAACATTTTACCCAGTCTTGCCTCTGAAGCAAGTAGGCCGGGCTCCAGGCTGCCCTCCTGCTCTCTTCCCCAGAATCTGTCTTCCCTGCCCGGAGCTCCTGTCTTGTCCTCTGGCGTCTGGAGTTCCGCAAGCTCCTCAGGCCTTCCCTTCAATGCTCCCTGCTTCCCTGCCTTTCAAGGGCAAGGAAAAGACATATCCCAAACATTAAAATTTGTTAAATCCAGTTTTCACAAACTGGGCTGTACATTCTCTGGAGTCTGTGAGAACTGTATTTTCTTAAAATATATACTCCTCCAACATGACATATACTATCCTAGATCAAGCCTCCTTCCTATCCCCCCAGAAAATACAGATGGAGTGAAACTGGAGATACACATTGGTGAGGGGGTGAGGAGGTAGGTGGGGTACTTCCGGGGCCCCAGGCTGCTGGTACTCTTTCAGGAGCAGTAACAGAAGTAGTAGTTACAGCAGCAGCAGCAGCAGCAGCAGCAGCAAAACCATCAAATAGCGAACATTCATTCCACATCGACGCTGTGCCAGGAATTCTATGTACCTATCTGCTCCTCACAATGACCCCCTGAGACAGGTGCCGACCTCTCCAGTCAGAGATGGCCAAGCTGGAGCTTGTGGCATATTGGCAGGATGCTGGATGTGTCCGTGGAAGACAGCTCGTGGTCCCCAGCTCCCCAAACTCCACAGTACTCATCACACAGCCTGTGACACCAACTGAAACCAGTTAGAATCTGTAAGACTGTCTGGTAAGAAAAAACACCTCCAAGACTTTCGTAGGATCTTCTTGTCTGCTCTTCCCCAGGAGAAAGGAAAGTGGTATAAGAAGAAATGCATCTACTGCTCTCGGGTTTGAGGAAATAATTATGTTTTGCACCTGTGTGTGTGTGTGTGTGCACGCGCGCGCTGGGCAGGGCTGGGGTAGCGGGAAGACAAACTCCTATCATGAAATCTATGCTAATACCTCTGCCTCCACTTCCTTTCTGCATTTGCTCTTAAGGAATTCCTAGAACACCATATGATAAGCACTGAACAAATATTAAGCTCCCATTTTGTGCAAAGTCCTGTTTAAATTGTGAAGAAAGGGGCAAGGTATATAAAGACAAGGAAGACTATCTCCTTGCTGTCAAAAGACTTACAATCGAGAAGGGAAGACACCAGGTGTACACAAGGCATCTGGGTTTAATGCCAAAGATGCACAACTTCAAAAGCTTTTAGAATTCAGAAAAAGACAAGCTTCAGTCACAGAAAGGATGTTTTCCAGGTGTTTCTCCATTGCTTTGGGGTTTGCCTTGCGGGAGCTTTGCGGCGACAGGTGAGCGAAGCCCTCTGTGCTGACAACAGAGTACAGATGGGCTCTCCTGCAAATATTTGCTTTCACATTAATCCAAATTTGGAGTTAACAATTCTATTTATTTAGGAATGGTGAGAGAGAATAAAGAAGCATTCACAGCTGCTTTTCTGTAACACACGGAAAATCAGAAGTTAACCGGCAGCCGTAAACACACAGGTGCGACTTGAGAACAGTCTGAGGCCTCGAGAAAGCAATGCACCTGTATCCTAACATCTATGGTGATGCAGGGAGCTTCCAGATTTATGAGTCTCTCACGTTCCACCATCTCCTAACGGGAGACTCTTCTGTCTTTATTCTCCAGCATGAATTCAGTGGCAGCGTTTACAGATTTACAAATCTGCAAAGTCAGGTCTGTCCTCACACCAGAACCATGTAATCTATGGACTGTAACTCTCCCTCAGATAAATATTAGGTGAAAATGATGATGCAGGCAGACGCTGGGCTGCAAATGATGGCCTGGTCCATCCAGCACTGAGCATTTACAGACACTCAGCGTTCCTCTGATGGCACACCAGTGCGAGTATGGCCACCCCCACCCATCACCATCATGGTCGTCATAAATGCACGAGTCCGTGTGGACAAGCAGAGACTGTTAATCTTACTCTACAATACAGTGCGTTTCAGAACCGACGGTGAAGCAAATTTGCATCTTGTATCCCCATTAAGGTCAGTTACCGACTAGGAAGTAATTTTTGATGGGAGATTAAAAGATAAGAAGCAATATAAACACGGTGACTAGTTGATCCCCAGAGCAGCCACAGACAATCCGAAACAAACAGGCATGTTTATTTACAAAGACAAGCATCTAGTCTGAGGACCACAGTTTGCCAACCCCTAGTTTAAATAACTGTGGACCTCAAAAGAAAAGAGCTTATTTCGAATCACAGATGCCAAATAACATGCAAATCAGTTCCTTATAAATCATACGTTTTAAAAAGCCCTTGGAAAGTTGCCTAACTTCTTTTCTAAGTGATAAGTTTTTGATTTAGTAATGAATCACCTCTTGAGGGGCGCCTGGGTGGCTTAGTCAGGTCAACATCAACTCTCAGCTCAGCTCATGATCCTGGAGTCCTGGGATCGAGCCCCGCATTGCGCTCCCTGCTGGGGAGTGGGGAGAGTCTACTCCTTCCTATGCCCCTCCCCCTGCTATTCTCTCTCTCTCAAACAAATAAAATCTTAAAAAAAAAAATCACCTCTTGAGTTACTTTTGGTTTAAATATATATTATTTCATATTGCATATGTCTACCATGAAGCATGCTCTTACCTGAACTACTATTCAATGGCCCCTGTGCTTGAATTCCATAAATCTTTATAAATGTGATGTATCATCTGCTTTTACAGTATATAGATTAATTTGTATTAAGATCAGTGTCCACCGACATAACAAATCCCAGTTTTTTTCTCAGCACACATGAGCACATTGTCTGAAGAAGTCATTCATCACAAGCAGGAGCTAGCGTGGGCCCAGTTCTGGGGTTCTTTCCCTAGACAGACTCCCATGTGCAGAAGCCAGAGTTCCCTTGGGAGCCGTGGTTACAGGGCTGGTTTTGAAACAGCCAGCAGTGAGTCAGAAAGCTGCAGGCTAGAGGGACTCAAAGGTCACAACCTTTGTTGTTGTTGGGAGGCTTTCACGTTCTACAGTCTACAAAGCAGTCCCCACCCACCGAGGTCGCCCAGGGTGAAAGAACGTTGATCTTGGATTTCATCCTTGAAAAATGTGTGTTATGCTTTGGAGGAGAAGCAAAACTAGAAAGTGGGTATATGGAGCACACAGAGGCCCAGGAGAACTCTCAGGGAGATGTTTCATCATCTTTCTAAGACTTAAAAAAAAAAAAAAATACTTCTAAGATCAAGGCTTTGAGAGGCCTATGCCCACAGATTTCTTCTTCTTTTTTTTTTTTTTAAAGATTTTATTTATTTATTTGACAGAGACCACAAGTAGTCAGAGAGGCAGGCAGAGAGAGAGAGAGAGAGAGGAGGAAGCAGGCTCCCCGCTGAGCAGAGAGCCTGATGCGGGGCTCGATCCCAGGACCCTGAGATCATGACCTGAGCTGAAGGCAGAGGCTTTAACCCACTGAGCCACCCAGGAGCCCCAGATTTCTAAATATTTTGTTACTGTTTGGATTCCAAAAGACGTGAAAGACCCTGACATGTGTCTACAACCAGCCAGGAGCTGCAGGTGCTTGGGGAGGCTGGCCTTGAATTGTGGGCTTAGTCCCCACTGCAGAGAGTTCACGAACACCGGCCTCAGCATATGCATGGTGAATAGGTCTCTTGGAAATTCAGTGGTAAATATCTCCTTACCACTGACACTGATTAGGGCTGAGCAAATTGCCTGGAGTTGAAGGAGGATAAAAGAGTTAAGGCCTAATATTTATCTTACAAAGAATCCTTGTCTCCTGACAATTACACGTGAACACAGGACTGACTGTGTATGAGGATAATAATAATAATAACAGGACACTAAGACCTGAAAACTAATGGCAGACACTATCTGGGTATTTCAGGCTAGAAAAAAGTCCCTGCCAGGGCCACATTTTGTGGTAATTGAACACTTGTTATTTGAATTATCCATAATACACCATTATCTATGCTTTCTTTTGCTTCTCTAGGGACAGGCAAAGTAGTGCTCTGATAGTATCTTCTTCACTCTCACGTTGGTCAGTTACAATGCTTAGGAAAGCTGTTTTCCTTGTACCTCCATTGCTTCTTGTGTAAAGTGCATCATTCTACCCGTCTTCCTCCTACTTCAGAGAAGCAAGGAAGGGGGGAAATAGCAGGATGCTTCGCAGTATCTGGAGATTAGTCAGGAAGGGCCACCACTAGTCTGGGTGTGAGAGAGAGCCAACATAAACACGGTTTCCTTAAAAGGGATCATAATAATCTGTGTTTACTTACTGCATCGTTTACTGAATTATTTATAAACAGTAGCCTGTCAAGAATTCAGTGTCAGCTTCCATGTCTGAACCACTCTCCAGAGCATGTCCAAAGCTCACATTCTTTGTTACAAAGAAAGGCTGTACTGTCTAAGATGCGGCCCTGCAGGGACATACTCTCTTGGCGGGGTGTTCATTATGGCTACATCGTCAGCTAGAGAGCCCTCGATGAAGACGGATCCTCAAAGCTGAGACGGGGACAGTGGTGGGTCCCAGGCAGGAGCCAGGCCCTTATCCCTTCAGCAGGTGACGTGCCCAAAGGACACACAGTGATGGCACAGAGAGGTCCTGCAGCAGATCCCAAGACTAGACTGTGACCCCAGGGCCTGTGACTTGAAGTTAAGGTTCTGTGGAAGGCTTTCTGGGAAAGATGGTATGTGTTTATAGTAACAGAGAAGAGAAATTTCTCCCCCTGTACAGCTTTAGCCCTCTCCCTTCCTCAATGCCTGCTGAAGGGCATGGAGGTGCTCTGTGCTAGCCAAAGAGTAATTAAGATATTGGGGGAAACCTGGTTTTTTTTTTTTTTTTAACTTTTGGGTGTGTGCATACAAAACCCAACAACTATTCATTAAACACTTGGTGTGTGCCGGGTACATCCCAGGTACTGTGGGCTACAAGGATGTGTAAGAGGCAGCCCCTCCCCTTGACGAGAGAACAGTCTATTCTAAGGGCCTAGAAAGCATACCAAAGAATCCATAAGGTTGAAACAAATGACCGGAGATTAAGGCCCAAGATGAGTGCAGGACATTTCATCCAGGTCAATCCTAATACTTGTTGGAATAAACTAAGGGCCATGAGAGAATACAACACACATCATGGCCAGGTGCTATTTGAACTCTCTTAAATATATCAATACTTGTAATTCTCACAACTGTGAGGTAGGTACTACTAGCATCCTTATTTTATTAAAAAATTTTTTTTTAATTTTATAAAGATTTTATTTATTTATTTGACAGAGAGAGAGAAAGCAAATGGGGGAGAGGCAGGCAGAGGCAGAGGGAGAAGCAGGCTTTCCACTGAGCAGGGAGCCCGATACAGGACTCGCTCCTGGGACCCTGGGGTCACGACCTCAGTCCGAGGCAGACGCTTAACCTACTGAACCGCCCAGGTGCCCAGCATCTCTATTTTAGACATAAACACACAAAACAAAACAGAACCAGGGTACAGACAGCTTATAAAACTTAGGGAAGTTCATTCAGGAAGTATGTGGTAGATCTGGGACTACAATGGTCTGTCTTGTTATCAGAGTGAGTTTTTTTCAAGTCCTGTGTTATATACCATCTCTCCTTAAGAAAAAGTGAGAAAGGCCTACAGATATTCCAAAATGGAAGTACTCATCCTCTGATGGGATGCTTTAAATATGCTTTAAAGACAAAATCCATGAAGGATGTCCTGACTCAGAGGAAAGAGGAGGGAATTTCTGGCGAAGGGGTCCATGGGAAAGGATATGATGAAACAGGAAATGCAGGGACACAGACATGGGTGTCCACAGTATACGAGAGAGATAAGGCTAGAAAAGCACGGAGGATCCATGTCATGGACCTTCTTGAATGCCAGGGAGAGGAGTTTACTCATATCCTAGAAAGCCAGGGCAGGGGGCTCCTGAAGGTGATGGGGCAGAAGAACCACCGTATCAGATGTAGGCAGGAAGAAGGAATATGGGAGCAGAGAGCAGGATGGCTTGGAATAGGGAAAAACGGGAGGTAAGAACGAGAAATGAGCAGGCAAGGACGGAAGTCCAGCTAAGAACAGAAGACAAGGACCTGCAGAGATGATGACTTCTATCCCCAATTTCTGTCTCATCATCATGTTTTTACTGAAAAGTAGCTCATGATTATGAAGGAAGTTGTGAACTTCTCAGACTTCAAGCAATTCTTGTCTTGTGCCCATCTAAGAGGCTAGTCTTCTGGAATGCTTTCAAAACTTAACTCTGACCTCAGTCATTGATGTGTGTGTTCAGAATGCCTGTTTTCATAAAACCTTGGACTAATTTATGCTCCAAATGCCAGTCAGTGAGACGTCCGCATTTTTTCCAGTTGGATATTCATTTTAATTTAAAGTGGAAATGCCACTGATCACAAAATTTACACTTTCAGAGAAGATGTAGTAAATTCAGTGAAAAGGAATGACTTAAACATGAGAGGGAAAGAAAAAATATTCAGAAAGATGTGCAGGATGTCTGTCTGTCAATGCTGTTCAGCAACAGAATTAGGTTTATGATCTGCACCTAAAGGCACAGGAACTTAGGGGTTGACGGTTCCTGCTGTCCACACAGCTAGAATGTGCTTCCATCACCGGCTCATGACAGGAAACCCATCGAGAGGGGACTTTGGGCTTCCTGGTACAGAGGTGTTAGGCAGGCACATGGGCAGTGGTTCCAAATCTGGAGACAAAGTGCAGCCTGTGTAACTGAGCAGGGAGGGGACAAAGAAGCACATACTTGGGTCAGACTCTGATCAATGCATACCCTTCGTCTACAGCTGCCATACTACAGCCTTTGCCTGTAAGGAAGCTGTCCTTGGAGCAGAAACCATTTGAGTCCCATGAGTCCTTTCTGTGCCAGAACATGTGGGGGTGACGAATGTGTCATTAACACAGGTGGGGAGATCTGATTCTCTCTGACGGCTCCAGCCAGCCAAGAGGCTCTACAACAAGTGGTGTCTGTGGGACTTGCCAAGTGTGGGGATGGATGGTAACCAGGGAGCTGTTCAGGCTGCTTCCATTTAATTAACTTATTTGCAATATCATTATTCCTTACAGTGTTTAAGATACCATTTTAGGTGCTACGAGTTACACAACTATGAATAAGATACAGCTTGTTCGCAATCCAGATGGGGAGATGAGAGAAATATGCAAGTAACTCTACTGCCAAGCAGCCTCTTATCTATTCCTTAAAAGTGGTGCAAACTGGGGCGCCTGGGTGGCTCAGTGGGTTAAAGCCTCTGCCTTCGGCTCAGGTCATGATCCCAGGGTCCTGGGATAGAGCCCCGCATCGGGCTCTCTGCTCGGCAGGGAACCTGCTTCCTCCTCTCTCTCTGCCTGCCTCTCTGCCTACTTGTGATCTCTGTCTGTCAAATAAATAAATAAAATCTTAAAAAAAAAAAAAAAGTGGTGCAAACTAGCACGATCTCTCTTGAAGATAAGCACGGAGAAGGGAGGCACTGTCTCAGGCCAAGGGTCAGAGTGTCCCTGATGAGCTTTAAAGTATGGGCAGGGTTTATAGTTCCAGAATGAGGGGTGAGGTGGCAGGAGGATTGTTCTGGAAGATAGGCTGACATAAGCAAAGTCCCAGGGGAGGACTAAGTAGTGTAGACTTATCAGCTGGGGTGAAGGATGTTGGATTTCAGTGTTTTGGGACAGGTTTGCAGTTTGAAATTTGGGTTGTTTAGAGCAGAGTGATATGCTGGGCTCTTAAAATTGTCACTGGCATACAAGAAAGGAGAGATGAGTGGGGGGAGGAGAGGCAGGGAGACAGCAATGAAGGGGTTACTGCAGTAGCCCAAGAATAAAGTCAAGGGGGCCGGCAGAGGTGGGCGGCATTTATTTGTGTTCACTCAGTTCTGGGTAGAATTTTTTCTGAGAGGGTTGTAAATTTTTTTTTCCCCCTCCGTGGGGGTTTTGCTTTGAATCTGAGAATTCAGAAAAGTGCAGAGAGAAAACGTATGACTTATAACTGCATAATGATAGGACATGTCATGTTGAACACTAGCTTCTTGTGTAAAAGTATCTCCTGAGTGAGAATCAGCGCTCCCTGAGGTCAGGACACCATCTTCCACATTCCCTTCTTCCCCAGACCCCAGAGCTGGTGCTGGGTGTGCAGCAGAGAGGCAAATGCTTGTCAAACAGTGACAGTGTACAAGGTGAGGTGACGTGAGCACCAGGGTCTATCACATCTCAGTGAGATGCTCAGATGACAAAGGTGACCGTGCGTCCAAGCCCGTGCTGTGTGGAAAGTGAGCGCTGACAGACACATCCACCGATGGGGTAACTTTATCCAGTCAGTCTTGGGATGGAGGGGAGCTAACTTTTGATCAGGGGAAGCTAGGACAGTATTCCTTTTTGTGTGGGCAGGTCAGTATCTACGTGATATGTCACAGATGAAGGATAACTAGGATTCTTGCTTATCACAAAGACAGAAAGTCAACATATGTCAAGCGACATAGCAGGGGTTTCTTCATACCCAGAGGTTGTACCACAACAAGGCCCCATGCTTAGGTTCCTTTCCCCATGACTTCACAAAGAAGATGGAAAAAACTGTACCCCCTTTGGGGGAAAGGGAAGGGCAGTGTGCTATGTTTGTGTGTGGAGGACGGACAAATGTGGGATGCGATGTGCACCATCAGTAGAACATTCTCCCTTTGTAAGTTTTTATCTTCAATTCTAGTATAGTCAGTGCACGGTGTTATGTTAGTTCCAGGTACACAATATAGTGATTCAACAATTCTATTCACAGGAAAATATTTTTAGCTGATTCCTTCTTATTTCCTTGCAGGAAGTAGCAATAAGTCACATCGCTTGCTGCATGAAGACTTTGAAATATACTGGCTGGGATTACCCAAACATGACCAAAAAGACACCTTTTTTATAACCCCTCACATTAATTACGGAGCAGATGAACATGTCAGAGGCTTCTAAAACAGAGGGTTGTAAAGAGTTTGTGGCCTGGCACGACGGATAAGTGGATGCCACTTACAAAAAACAGCACTAACCCTCCCTCTGAGTCACCTCCAAGGATTTACATCTCATTTTGAAATTTACTCTCTAGTTATGTCATAAAATCCAAATTATGGCTTCATGACTCTGGAACAGCCAATGGAACAGCAATTGCGTAAGCTCAGTTAGGTACATGGTCTTCCCTTCCTTTATCGTTCATGAGGACTCCGGCGCATATGTCAAATGATGAGAAAATCCTTCCCTGGAATGTAATTAAAGGCACCTGCAACGGATGAGGATTTGCTTTAGGTCATGTGAGGAATTTAGAAGAAGCATAAAAAGTGGGTCTTGTCTTCAAGCTCAACATAATCACTTAGTTCATGCAGCCACACAGCTCCTTGAGTTCTGCACACGGTACTACCATATATGCTCAAGTCCTGTCGAGGTACATCTACCGTGCAGCAACGGACAAAGTTTCATGGGAACAAGGAGGCAGAACAAGTCTTTGGTGTTAGATAATTTAGAGAAGCTTCCCCACAGAGCTGATGTCTGAGTTCAGTCTTGGGGATGAAGAGGAGATTGTCAGAGGACACGAGGAAGATATGCAATGGCATTTTAAGGAGAAAAGATAGCTCACTTGAAGGCAGAGTTTTGGAGCATAAGATGACATGGTTGACAACTTTGTCAGTGTGATCACGAGGTATAGAAATATCTCACAACCATAATAACGATATAATACCCGATTTATAAAAGGAGGTAGGTTCTTAAAGTCAATAAACTATCGTCAACAAACATTGTTGATCCACAATGTTATTTACTCTTTTTTTCCTTCTCATTAATTTGGTTTTACTTAACTTCTAAGGATAAGCAAATCAGAGAAATAAAGCAGCAACCTTGCAGGGAGGCTGAAAAAGACATCCTTTAAAAATATATGTATTTTTTACTTATTTGTGCAATTTCCATCAGTCCTTCATCTGGGTACCAAATCTCAAATGCAGCAAAGAGAGGATGGCAGCCTGAGTTACAGTAAAGCATGGGAAAGATCACTGCTGATAGAAAAAGGACTGAAATTCTTACTTGTCCCTGGTCCCGGATTAACTCTTTGCAGACTCTGGGATGCTCTGCCAAGGATTGCTGGTGTGGCTGGAACAGAGAGAGAAGAAAACCATTAGTCACCCCTGTGAAAATTGTCTGATGTGACCCCGTTACAATTTCACTTTCCAGTGACAAAATGTGACCTGGCCCAACCTCACAATAATTCTCGCCCTTGTTTTCCGTCTTTCTTTTTAAAATTAAAATCACACCTACCCTCTAAAAAGAACTCATAAATATGAGAACACATGGAAACCCAGGGTTAGTCACCTCTGGTCTCCTGGCTAGATGTGGTCAGGAACAATGCAAAAATGCCTTCCTAGAACATTAAAGTCCAAGCTTGAGTCTTGCTAATGAAAATGGAGAGGAACACAAATTTTTTTTTTTTTTTCCAAAACCGGATTAAAAACAGTTTGGTCAAACAAGTTAATTCTTGGAAATAAACATGTGAGCAATCCCGGGAATGGGGAAGGGATGAGGGGAACTGAAAAGTTAGCGCGGACACAGAGCTTTGTGACGTGAGATGGGCAATGAGTCATCAATTCTAAAAGCAGTTATAAGTCTATGGATACTACTATTATGTTGCATTAAAATGAGAAGAACGGAAAAGGATTAGTGTAGTTGTCATTGAACTGTTGAACCGGGTTGTTTTGATACGAGAGTATACAACAATTATCTGGGCTTGGTGGAGAGGGGATTTTTCTAGGATTCTACACCTCCTTAGAGGGGTGATGTGGTCCAGGCTCATGATGAACTCTGAGCCTCACTTGAAAGCAGGGAAACTGCTGATGATTCTGGCCCTTGGTAGAAATCCACAAAACAACGCTAAGACATCTTTCTCCGATTATAAAAATAGGGCGAGGAACAAAACAAAGGTGCTCTGGGCAGGGAGCTGAAATTACTGTCCTCCTGAATTTCAGAGGCAGGTGGGTCCTGCCCACCCGCCCAGATCCACTTTCCAGTGGCCCTTTTCACTAGCCCCTCCCACCTAGCTATCAGTAGGAAGCCGCTCTCAGGGCTGGTGTTCATGATAATAGAACCTAACAGGTGAAGTTAAGAGTCTCTCATTAAACTCCGCACAATTCTAACCTTTGTAAACCTTTGGGTCTGGGCATATTAGTGAGGGCATTTTTCCAAGTGAAGTTAGGCTTTGGGGGTTTCGTTGAGTTCATATTTTAAATTCTGTACAAATAGGAGTTCTGAAAGCATTTCTTTTTATTCTCTAAGTTTCAATATTAGAAGCTCATTTGCTGCCAAATGCAATAAAGAATTATGACAAAAAGCAAACAGAATACACATTTACCTAGAGTAGCTAATGTATTACACATTGATTTAATGTGCTCAGAAGGAAAATTGCATTTTATGGAAATCCCCTCAAGGCTACTTGACTAGATGCCTTGAGAGCCTACTTGACTAGATGCCTTGAGAGCCTAAGTCTTTGTTACTACTATCATCTAGAACTTGTCCTCCTCCAATTCCTTGCTACAAACCAGAGAACACTTTGTTTTATGACCCTTTGCCTTAGGTTAGGCACTAAAACATTCTTCTCAGTTGAGGTTTGGCAAGTTTACATAATTTCTAACTGCAAATGACCTGTTTCACGGACAACTGTATACACCTTGAGAAACATTTGGTAGCTCAAAGGAAGAGTAATATTAAGTCAATCATGGGAAGCCATACAATCATACGTGTTATTTTAGTCAAAATTATCCAGCAAGTGTGTGTCAATTTTCAGCTTAAAACTGGGAACACTTAACGGACACCATTTTCCAGGCACAGATCAGCAGCAAAGCTGACAAATTTCTCCAGAATGATGACTGAGATGGAATGTGGGGGTCAATTATGAGGCCCCAAGGGAGGGTGCAGAGCCAAACCTCAGGCCCGGAAATGCCTGGGGAGCCCTGGCCACCCCTGACTCCTCACAAACCAGGATTTTGCTTTCCTTGCAGACAGACATCTGGTGCTTTCCTCTTTATGATATCAGCATTTGGTAACATTTTCATAAAGCAAAAAGTCCTCCTCAGTTAACACTCTCCACAATATGTGATGAGTCAAGACATAAAAGGAACAAATGGCGTCCTCAAGGGAACACCGCAGATTTGTGCCAGCCCCACGAGGGTGCTGTATGCAAAAGCAAACACGATAAATAAAAGTGTCTTCTTAGCAAACAGAAGGGTCATGCTAAGTTGCCAATTTTAATTAGCGTCAAAGCTGTCCTTTTGTCTGTACGTGCAGAGCAGTGTGGGAGAAACAAACACAGGGTGTTTAACAATAAGTAGTTAATGAAAACTCCAATATATTTAATACAGAAGCTTTTAAGCGCCAGTGCCATAAAAGAGATCAGCTAGAGCCCCTGCCCTCAGTGAGCTCACAGTCTTCTGGGTGGAAGGAGTGGCCAAGCCATGGGGTGGCCCTTAACAGCTTCCAGGGGAGGGGGACTCCTTGAGACAGGTGCTGAACTTGGGATGAACAGGCAACGGAGAGAAAGGGAAAGGCAGCTGGGACCAGGGGAACTGCTGCACCAAGGCCAAGGTGAGACACAGCTTGGGCAGGTAAAGAGCTCTGATCTGTCTGTCGAGAGTAGGCAGAGCACAGCTGAACTGGGGTGTGCTGAGTTGGGGGAGAAGTCAGGGACATCTTGGGGATGGTCTTTCCAAAGAACTTAATTTTGATCCTGCAAACACTGGAGAAATCCTGCCTTCCAGTGCCCTGAGGTAGAGCTCCTCACAGTGGACCTGCCCAAGAACAGGATCCCGAGACTAGAACTAATTGCCATCTAATCTTCTTACTTATGCCCAACCTGGTACTCAACTTCCCAACTATGGCACGTATCTGAACCTGTTTCTCCATCTATAAAGTGGAGACAGTGACAGGTGTATACATGCAACATTCAATTCAGTTAGTACACACAATATAACAAATATAGAATATAAGTGCTTAGTAAATGTTAGATTTTTTTTTTTTTTTTGGAAGGAGGGGAAAAGGAGAGGGAGAATTTTAAGCAGGCTCCACGCTGAGTGCAGAGCCAGACATGGGGCTTGATCTCACAACCCTAAGATCATGGCCTTGACCAAAATAAAGAGTTGGATGCTTAACTGACTGAGCCATTCGGGTGCCCCAATGTTAAATATTCTTATCATAGCTATGATTATGGTCAGTTATTGCTAGCCACTACCCTGAAAGCAAGGCACATCTTTTCCCGCGGAGACCTCGACAGTGTTTTTACACTAGACCATGTGAGCCGAGGGCTTCGCACTTATGAGGAGAGAATGCTGCCCTAAGCCCAGTGAGACCCCCATTATTTACATGTGTTGTGCAGGCTGTATGTAGGCAGCGGGATTCTGGGGAAATGATTCTAGTGGCGTAGGGGATGGAAATGTACTTGTGTCCCAGATTCAGCCTGGGACTAAATGCAGTCACTCCCAGCTCTTGTAATTTAGTGACTACTCCATCAGGATGGGAGATAGAGTGAGAGGATCAGTGTTCTGGGGAGTACTGACTGTAATTTACCAGTTGTGCAGCAATGGCGTCTAGAACCAGCCCCAGATCGACCCCACAGACACAAATAAGTAAACCTAGGTACTGACTGCGGCAACCATTTTACACGTGATGAGACATAACGTAAAGGGCCTCACACGGTGGCTGCCGTAAATGAAGCCTTGGTTAATGTCAGCTATTGTTGTCACTAGTAGCTTACAATAACAATAATGATGATGTAAGTGCTATGAAATCTCTACCTCAAGACTTCCTCTGTGATCATCATTTTGCGATACATCCATCCATCAGATCATTATGCTGTACACCTTAAACACACACAATGTTTTATGTCAATTCTATCTCAACAGAACTGGGAAAAAGAACTTCTGAGAGCTCTTGCTTTCTCCTTCAGGCAGGTTAGTTGTTCTCCACCCAACAGCCCTGGTTATTGACTTTTTTTTTTTTTTTTTTAAAGATTTTATTTATTTGACACAGAGAGGGAGAGTACAAGCAGCGGGAGCAACAGAGGGAGAGGGAGAAGCAGGCTCCATGTTAAGCAAGGAGCCCAATGTGGGGCTCAATCCCAGGACTCTGGGATCATGACCTGAGCTGAAGGCAGAGGCTTCACTGACAGACCACCCAGGTGCCGCTACATATTGCCTTTGTACCCCTTGAGGTCACTGCTCCCTTGCTTGTGCCCCGTGATGCACTGTGAATTTCTTGAGGTGGGTATTTCATCTTTGTACCCTCCGGGAGGAGTACATGCCATGACACCTTGTAGAATCACAGTGTTTGCTAAATAAACGAGGCAAATGAAGATGAATCACAAATCCTTTAAACTTTGGGGCTAAAAGGGAATCAAATAAAAATAATCTGTTCTCAGCAAATTGTGTTTCTCCCAGGAAATCTCAAGTTTGCTTGACTACTTTCCCTGTCTTTTTGACGTCTATTTATCCTTGACCACACATCAGAAATGTTCTCTCCTTGGGTTTCCATGTCTATAACTCTTTCCAGACCCACCCCTCGCCTTCTCTCTCCTTTTCTGTCAAACTATGATCAGTATCACTACAGAGTATTCAGTTTAGTTATCTCCCTCCAACCTGCCCCTGCAGTAAGGTTCAAGGTCAAGCTCAGTGTTTGGTCACATTGATGCCACACCCCAAACTGTCTTGTGGTCTGTGAAGGGGTTGGCTGATGGCCAAGTTAAAAAATGTGAGGTGCTTCTATCTCACGTTTATTGTGTGCTTAAAATGCACCAGGCACTATGCTTTCTGGACTTCCCCATTTTAACTCCACAATGACCCTCTGCAGCATTGTTATGAGTTAGTTACATTTTATGGACGAGGGGTTGGAGGTTCCGACCAACTAATTAACCTGTCCTGGGCTTCCCAGCGGTTACACGGTAGAAGCCAAAATTGAAGTGGAGCCAGATTCTGACTGCACCCCACTCTCCTGTTCCCCAAGCTTCCTGACCACCAAGAGCCACTACGGCGTTTGTTCAACACATGGATTCCAAGGTCCTGTCTCGGATCTGCAGGATCTGAATCTCTAGGGAACTGGTTGGTCTATTGGCAAGGTTCTGAGAAGCTGTATGCTTCTCTTCTACGCCCCCATCCCCCAGCCAGGTGATGCTTAGGACAAGACACATTTGCAAAACTCTTCCTACACACTACTTTGTTGCTCTGCTCAGAGTTACTGGGTCCTTTGGGGCTCCCCTGCTAGGACTGAGCTAGGACTGCTCACCGTGTGCCTACAGCTAGTGCTCACGGGGACGCACCTACTACAGTACAGGCTGATTTGTTTGAATACCACGGACATCCTGGAAAGTTCTACTGATGGGGCCAGGCTTCTGAGGCTCTGGGTAGAAATACCCATCAGGGGTCAACTTATGAGAAGCCAGGTAAGACTGGAGACAGGCTGGCAGACCCAATTTTTTTTGGCTCTGTCATTCAGTGATGTTACACAGCATGTCCTAGGGCTGTGACTGTCTTCTTGGTCATGACTGCCCTCTGGCACACCAAATTGGGGCCTGATGGCAGTGATAATTCTATGCTGGAATTTCCTTTACTTTGTGGCTCCCTGGGTTGGCTGAAAACCCATTTGCAGTTTCTCCCAAGCCGAAGTATATTATCTCGTACACATTATGACTCTTGGCCGCGCTAAAGAAGACCGTGAAATCTGAGCAGGAAATCTCGGGCCTTTGGAACAGACCATCTTACCTCCCCAGAGCTCCGAGAGGGAGTGCACTTCTCCTGTACCGGAACAGTAAATCACAGAGCATGGGAGATAACTTAAACAAGCGAACAGAAAAGAAGCACAAAATAACGCGGGTGATTTCAAACACCTTCTAACGCTAAAGAAGCTGCTTTACAGACAATATCTAGAAATTTGGAAGAGAAATCAGCATCAGGAAAAGCCCACATGGCTGAAATAAATCTGGAGTGGTGATATTTTGCTGTAAATGTATTTTGAGAGTAGCTGGGCCTCAAGGTAAGACTCAGTGGTTCAGGGAGAGATCTTAAAAGACCTTTTCTCATAGGCCAGCCCCTGGCTTAGTGGGCCTAATGGGGGAGGTTTCCTAATAATAACTTCAAGTTTCACATACTCCTTTCCCATCTGGCAGTGGTCTCCTTGGCGAGTTGTTTTTTTTTTTTTTTTTTTTTTTTTTTTTTAAATCCTTACACACATACTGAGGACATCTGCTTGTAATTAAAGGCAGATACTAGGGCCTGGTATTTCCCGAGCAGCCTTCTCGGAGATAACGCCAGTTAAAGGTGCCATGATTAAAGGAGGACACAGTGGTGGGTTTTTGTTGTTGTTGTTGCTGTTTCTAAGAACTAAAAGGAGCAATTAATATGAATGCGGCTCAGCTCTCGGCTGGCTGCTGGCTTGCGTCTTCCTTCGGCAAAGCTTCCCAGCAATTTCTCTGGCTTTCCCTTCCAACCACTACAAGAACAGTTAAAAACCCTGCCCAGCTAGCCGCTCCTAAAGCTGCTTTTCATTATGGAGACAGCAGGGGTGTCAACACCGGGCGATGGGCAGTAAGCCAGCCCTCTGTGCCATGTGACAGCCGGGGCCCAGAGCCATCGCAGCCAACACTAAGAAGGGTAACCAGAATCCAAGGTTGGCACTAGGTCAAGATCAATACTAGGTAGGCCAGTTGGGGACAGCGGGCTGAGAACGGAGGGACAGACAAAGAGAGTATTAAAAGGTCAGACTGAGGCGTAGGGAGAAAGGCAGAAGTGTCTCTTCCCTTGCAATGTTGGTGTAGATGTTTTTAATACCTGCACATCCACTCATTAAAGCAGTAGAGTCAGAATGATTTAATCAAGTCCAAAGCTCAGATGCTGACTCATAGATGGTGGGCTAGACCTGGCACCTCTTCTCAATTTTGTATTCAATGGCATCATGTCATCAACTTGCAATCAGCCATAGTGGGAATAGCGACCCAATAAATGTTGGCAAATGCTACAAATCAACGCTCCCTGCCATCTAATACTATGGAAATTCCATCCACCTTCCAAGATCAGTTTGAGTGTATTCTCCTTGAAGTGTTTATCTTCTCCCAGTTGGAATTCATCTCTCCATTCTTTGTGTTTTTACAACACTTAAGACAATAATAGCAACAACACGTGGACCATGGCAATGTTTCCTCCTACCGTGTTAGGCATCTGACTTGTGCTGTGAATGATAAATTCCTTGTGGTTTGAAGGCAAGGACCACGTCTCACTCTCCTTTGGATTTGCCATGGCACATTAACAGTTTCTTCAATATCGTGAGTGCCCCATACATATTCATGAAGTTACCGAACATCTCAGCAGGAACTCTTCCAACAAGGAAACTTGGGAGGCATCATGACTTTACTTATATTATTACTTTGAATTTATCAGGTGTCTTGTGGCCCCTGGAGTATGAAATTGCACAAAAGATCCCCAAACACGTTACTAGATCCTATGATGAATGTCCTCCTGGGACCATGAATGCTCAAACTTGAACCAAAGTCCACGGTATTTTAACCCATTTTCAGGTACCTAGCTCTAACAGTATTCAGAGGGGGAAAATAGAATGAAAACGAGATTGCTTAACTTTCTCACCTTCCTTTCTGTCGCCTGGATGGTGTATTTGCCTGGTTTTGCTTACAGCAGCAAGCCAGTCTTTGGATATCACGGTGTATGGTACTTGCTGCCCATTTAGGAGGCTGACACTGGTAGGAGTGACCCTAAGTCCTGGGAACTGATTGTTTTGGCAGATTTATGGATCTTTTTGTTTAGACGGGTTACTGTTTCAGAAGCACAGCATGTCGAGAGTGTCCTAAGAAAGCATATATGTTGCCAGAAGTTTTAAGGTGTATTTCCCTCTCTCTGGGCAAAGGCATCTGTTAGCCTGGTTTCCTGACACTCTGTCTCTTGTTTCCCAAACTCGACTTGTCAATTTTCATGTGACATTTCTTGAACAAAATCCTCTTCCCTTGGGAAGTAGGTTTTTGCGAGCTAGAGAAAGTGATCTGCAGTAAGAATTGCAGTGTGGGAGCTCTAAATGACATGCCACATGCTGTCCTAGACGCTGGGGATACCATGGTGAAGAGAACAGGGGGGATTCTGGCTCTCTGGGCCCATGTTCTAGTGTGTGCGGGGAAGACCGTACAGGAACTGCTACTGCTGTCAGACCTGTCCCTTATGGTGTGTCCTGCCAGCTTGAATCCCTTACTGTAATGGTTTGGAATTGGGAGGTGCTGGCATTAGGTTCTGAGACTATTTGGTGGATGGTTTTTGTTTTGTTTTGTGTTTGGTGTATGGTTTTAATTCATTAATTACCTTTATCACACTGTACTTGATCTGGGTTATAGATACAAACCAGAGGGCTTTTTTTTTTTCATTTAAGATATGTTTATTGAGGACCTATTATGTGCAAGGCACTATGCTGGGCATTGGGATATGGTGGTGAACAGATTAACACGGGCCCAAGGTTCATTCCTCCTTATTGCCCTAAATCGGTCCTTGGCCGCCAGATCAATGCATCTGTTTGCCATCTGGAACATTCTTGATTCTAGGTCTTTGCTCACCTTGTATCATTCTTCCTGCTTTCTTCAGGATAGGGAGAAGATCAGAGGTAACTCCCATTTTTGAGTGGGGCTAATAATTCAAGAAATGAAATAACGTACATCTGCTTAACAGAATGTCTGGCACATAGTAAATATGTAAGTTTAGTAATTACAGACTACTGAGTATTTATTATTATGATTGCCTCTCAATTAATGACATTTATTATTTTTGCTATTTATCTGATAGTTATGTATGTCCAATACTGTGTCTTGTACTATTTAGTTTGTATGTCTTTATATTCTTGCCCCCTCAACGAAGATTGTAAGACCCTTGAAAGCAGAAGCCACATTTTATCTTTTCTAACACTGCACACAGTAGGCCCTCAGTAAGTATCTGTAGTATGATGCCCATCTGGTCTTTTATTCTAACAACCCCTCCTTTTGATGTGTACCTATCAGATTATAGGTATGTCAGTTAACAAAGAGTCTTAGTGGAACGTGATGTACCTTTTATAGCTATATTTGTTGCATCTGTATACAGTAAAAAACAAACCAAAACAACCCAGAAAACTTTGACATAGCTTCACTCAGACACTTGATTGAAAATGTTTAGATTCATTTTCTGAAGGCCAGTTTTGGAAAGAAATGGTTGGAACTCCGCTCTGTGGCTAACACGGGACCAGTTCCAAGAATTATTGTGCAATGGAAAATGGAAACTCTACCAAAAAGTGAATGGGGTGGATAAGGTGACAATCCACCATAGACACGTCCCTTGGCAGCAAGGTACCTGATGGTTATTTTTTTGCACTTTGTCCTTTTCCTTGTGCCTTCTGTTGTTCTTGGCTCCAGTAGAAGCAAGCTTCATGGGCGCTGAAGCTTACCTCTAAATCTGACTTTAGAGTTTCCAAAATGGACCCTTTCAATAACGTCAAAACAGTCAATCAAATCACATAACATCAACTTAAAGTGGAAAATAATACTGGGTGTGAAAAAAAATTTTCTGACACTTTTCTGGAAGGAATATGTTTAAACTGAAAAGAAGCTACCTTTCTTTGTAGCTTTAGGGCAGGCACAGTCTTACAAGTCTGGAATCTTAGTTTTGTTTCTTTGCTTGAATTATGTTTAATGTGATGATGGTATGACATAAGAAAAAAAAATCAAAAGCCTTATTGATAATCCACATGTGTCCCCGGTTCTGGCCATAGGCGCCTTGCACAGTGTGTCTTTGTGTCAGCCCGAAGGGGCAGCCTGCCCATAGGCTTTCTGGCAGGACAGGGGACACTGTATGGCTTTAAGTGTTCCCTGATCGAATGTGGGAAAAGAAGCAGCTAGCCAAATTCTGAACAGAGTTTTTATTGTGCTGTGGCCAGAAGGTGAGGGGGAGGGAGAAGGACACTTCTGCCCTGCTCTACTTTCTGGTGGATATAAGTTAAAGGGACTGAGAGGGACACCTTTGGGTAGATGGGACAAAGGAAGATTGGGGACTTTATAGAGTTCAAGTTTAGGATCGGCAGCTCTTGCAAAAAGGCTACATATATTTATATGTTTTAATTTACATTTATATTTATATTACATTTGCATGTAATTTACATTTATATTTAGCAAATGTCCTAGCAGCAGCTGGTACAACTTAGGAGCAACCAAAATAGCATATATGAGCACTGAGATCCCAACTGAGTCTTACTTGACCAGCTCCTTGCCCTAAATTACAAAATCTGGATTGCTGAGTTTCTTTTCAATGGGAGGAGTATGCAGGGAAAAGGGATCTATAGAAGCCATTACTGGTGGGGCCACCAACTTCATTTCAAATGAAGACCCCCAGGGGATGTTTCTCTTTTCTAAAGAATAACATCAAAAAATAAAAAAGTTCTCTGGAAATGATACTCTATTTTTGGGTTCCTAGGAGTTGTCCTCCCAGAATCTTCCTTCCTATTCCTGTATCTTTTAAGCCCTGCCTGAATGACTGACTCTACTTCCGAGTTTCTTCTCCTCTGAATCCCCTTCAGCTGTACTTTGACCCTTCCCCTTCCCCTCCACTAAATCTGCTCTTACCAAATCCAAAGGTCTCCTCTCAGTCCTTAGACTATCAATTTTTCAGATGCATTTGATTTAGTAGGACCATTGTCTTAAAGATATGCTCGTTGCCTTGCTTTCGTGATGTCAAATTTGCTCCTTCTCCCTTTTATTGCACCGGTGGCTCTTTCTCCGTCCCCTCTTTTGGCTTCTCTTCCTCTGTCTGACCCCTGAATATTATAGTGTTGTAGACTCTTTGCTTCCACACTTCCTTTTTTCCCCCCTTAAGAGAAATCTCAAGTCTCATGGTTTGAAACATCATCTACATGCTGATGGTTCCATGATGGTTTCTATCTCTAGCTTTAGCCTCTCCACTGAGTGCCAGACTCCACTCAACCTCTTTTGCATCTTCACTAGATATTCAATAAGTATCTCCATCCAAACGCAGAACTCTTGAGTAATCCCTGACAAAACCTATTCCTTCTCAACCCTTCACTGTCCTGTAAACTATTTTCCATCTACTCTGGAACTTAAGCCAAAAACCTGCAAGTCATTTTTGTTTCTTCACTTTCTCCAACTCCTACCCCATGATTCAACCCATCGGCAAGCTATGTTGGTTCCATCTCAATTCAATGCTCTCCATCTCCTTTGCTATTTTTATAGTCTAAGCTCCTAACCTTTCTTGCTTGGACTATCAGCTTCCTACCCAGTCTTCCCACCTCCCCTTTGTCACCTTGCAATTAACCACTAAAATATTTCACAGGGTGATCTTTTTAAAACCATAAATCAGATCATGTTACTTCCCTGTCTAAAATTCTTCAATGGTTTGATGTGTACACGGACTGAAGTCCAAACTCCTTATAATGGCCACTAAGATCCCTTATGTCACAAACATGGCTGGCTGCCTACCCAGACTACCTTCTCCCTTCCTCTTTCCTAACAGAATCTTAATTTTGTTCATGTAGCCCTTCCTCTCCAAGCAGCTCATGTGCCTCAAGGGAAGCTGACCCAACCCCTACTGCATAAGCAGATATAATTGGATGGAGGGTCATTCCCATCTTCTTTTGCAGTTCAGGAGAGAGGATGTGGCCCAAAGGGAAACTTACTAAGTGGATTATAGAAAATTGAAGGGAAAAAAACTTACAGGATCACACAATCTCCTTCCTTTATCTGTTTCACCCCAAGCCCAAAGATGAAGCTGATACACCTAAGACAGCAAAGACAAGAAAACTCTTGGAAAAGAAATCTGGAGGACGCCTGGGTGGCTCAGTTGGTTAAGCGACTGCCTTCAGCTCAGGTCATGATCCTAGAGTCCTGGGATCGAGTCCCGCATCGGGCTCCCTGCTTCATGGGGAGTCTGCTTCTCCCTCTGACCTTCTCCCCTCTCAGGCTCTCTCTCCCTGTCTCTCTCTCAAATAAATAAATAAAAAAATCTTAAAAAAAAAAAGAAAAGAAATCTGGATTTAGTCACTGGATTTAGTCAATCCAGAGCCTACCCCACCTTGGGTTTTCTAATTATATAAATGAGTTTTCTTAATACTTAAGTCAGTTTGAATTATGCCTCCTGTCACTTGCTTCTGATCCTGACTGATACATTCCAGGAACGGCCCCTGCTTTCCTTTTTCACTTCCTGTACCAATATCTCCTTGTCATTATGCCCCAGGCCTGAAACCTGCCCAGATTATTCAGGCCCAGCTCTTGCTTTTCCTTGTACCTAAATTATCTGTGTGTGACCAGCTGATGTCTCAGCTCAAATGCTATCCCCCCAGGGATGCTTTCTCTGACCAAATAAACTGAAAGAGGTATCCCCAGTCACTTGTGGGATGACAATGTTTTATTCTCTTCATAGCCCTTATTTATCTTTGCGTTATTTTATTCATTTCGTTATATTTTGATTATTTTCTTATCTTTCCCCCACAAGAATATAAGGCCTGAAAAGGCAAGAATCTACTTTCCCGGCACAAAGTAAGCATTCTACAGATGTTTGTTCCATGGATATATACATGGATAAAGCCCTTGGCCCTGTCATTATGGGGACGTTATCTGCTTCCTGTTTGTTACCATATCTGCAACAAATTTAAAAGCGGTAGGCTATGTGTTCTAGAGATGCACCTGTAGATATTTTCCTGGAAACCTTATGACAAATTCTTAAAATTAGCAACAAATAAGTAGTTGCTGATTTTTCTTCGCTGGGCATAAAGGGCTGTTAAGCAAGCAGAAGCTATGAATGCAAATAGTTAGCAATCTAAAGAGTAGTTAATGTCTCTTCCCCATCCCCAGCAATGGAATCATGACTGTTTTCTTGGACTGTTAGGCTTAAAACTTTGGACTTGTCTACAATTCCTCCTTTTCCTATTAGTTGTCAGAACACACAGTTGGTTCTTTCTCTACCTTATGGATTTCCTAGGCTCCTCCCTTCCTCTCTTTCCCACTTAACACTTCCCTTTACCCATGCCTTACTCCATAGCCTTGTGTTATCTCCACCCAGATTGGGAATTCCAGTCCACTCTTTGTACTCTTGCGGGATTAATATTCTTAAAATACCATTTGCATTCTGCCGTGCCCCTCCTTAGGGACTCAACCAGTACCCTCTGGCTTGCTGGATGAAGTCCAAATTCTTCAGTCCAGCATTTAAAGCATATCTTCACAGCACTGCTTTCCTCCTCCAACTTCTTTCTCACAACTTGCTGATGTAAACCCAGGCTTCAGACAAGACAGCATCCTTATGATCAGCCCGATCAGCTCGTGTCCTCTTTTCTATCTCCTTAACTTTCTTCTCTTTATCTTCTGCTGAACGTTTCCATCCTTCCCTCCCAAGCAAAATCTCCAACTCCCTGCAGAACACCCCTCCTTCCTAAAACCTCTCATAATTGGCTTCATTCTGACAACTGTTGACATTTCACCCCTCCTCTTGAACTGGCCACTGAAGTTCTCTGTTAGTAATTTTTCTTGAAAAAATCGCTGAGGAGGAACATGGAATGCAAACTATTTATACACAGTTACTATCATTAGGATGATCTCTCCAAACAGGAAAATATGACCCCAGTGTCTGCAATAAATGAGTGGCCTAACACTGTTAGAGGACACAGACTTCCAAAAAAGTTCCTGAAGTCACATTGGAATGTGGACTATTTGGAATACTTATTTCCAATAATTAGAATCTACCCAAGTCTTCTAGGAAATAATTGACATTGTTTTCTCTCCTTGGACACTTTCTTATAGTAGACTGGCACAAATCAGTATGTTTTAGAAATATTAAAAGTTATAGCCATGTAATTTTCTTTAATTAAAACCCACTAAGTCTATGATTATTTTTTTCAAATTTCTACCTCTAGGGTATAATTTTAGCAGGTAACCTCCTCTTTCTTCAGCTTAACCACAATATCTATTTATTATTCAGCCCAATGGCATGTATAATGGACAATATGTCCATATTTCTGAAAATGTCTTCTCTAAATCCATTCCTTCATAATCACAAATATTGAGATAACAGACCAATTATACATAATCATTTCAGCCAAGTCATTGCCTAAATGCCTAGCTCTTTGCTAGGTTCCATGGGCTAAGGAAAAGTAGTAGAAGATATGACTCCTGGGCTTAGTATAGTCTAAATGGGGAGCAAAACCAACAGAACAGATACTAACAGAGGGCAATGCTTAGAACTTGTTGATGCACAAGGCGTTTGAGTAGTAGGAGAGCAGCACAATCAGGAGCAAACCAATAACTTTTAATGTAAGTGATGGGATTGAAATTGGTTTTCAAGGCTTGGAGAAGGGAGGATACAGACACAGGTGAGGGAAATAATATGCCCCAGGGCAATGGTAAATGGGCAAGACCTCCTTGCAGGCACCCTGCTAGGAACAGGTAGGGCCATAATGAGAGGGGGTGTGTTCAGGAGGAGATAGAGGAAAAGTTGGATATTCAGTATGGAGTTATACAGCCTCAAAACACAGATTTGAAGAATTGGCAAGAGAGCCACTGGGATTCCTGAGCTAGTATGGTATACAAAAGGGCTGTTTTAGGAACAGCTCTTCAGCTGAATGACTGAGGGACTGAGGAATCTAAGCAGCTTTTGCTATGGCCCGGGAATGATCTCTGGGAGGACTAAGATCATATCCATTATTCTCTATTGTTCCTACTTGACAAAATCTGCATGACTTGATTTCTATGTGGAAGTTTCATCCCCCTTCCTTCCCTCCTTCAGTGGGTGATGACTCCCTCTTCAGTACCATTTTCATCCTCATGACCACGAAGTGCTAAGACCCATAAATGATCATAAATTTGGGTCTGCAGAAATATCAACCTCAGGAGTGCCCAAAAAATGAACAAAAATGTTAATTTCTTATTGAGAAATAGAAGTAAAATGTTATAAATTTCTACTGAATGTTCCCCATGTCCCTGCAAAGTGTGCTATGTCAAATTCCCCCTTTGTTCTTGAGTTGGGGCTTCTTCAATGCCATGTTGGGAAGGTTCTAGAAAAGATCAGATACTTCTGCATAATAGATTAATCTCATTCTGATAGTAAGGATTCAGTCTGTTCCTTTGAAGGTAAGGCTGCTCTGACAGAAGAGGGAGTGGAAGGGCCGTGTCTCCCCTAGAGGTAGCATTTATTTGCTTCCTCTCTGAAGAAGCTTATGGGAAAAGCTTAAAAATTAAAAAATGAAACAAAATATCTGATTCAAGTTACAATATTTCAGAGGTTATCGGTACAAATACCTGAAAATTTATGAGGTACTTATGACAGCAGAGTAAAACACTGTTTCTACTTATTCACTAAATCGATAAATAATAACCAGAAACTTACAAAACCTGCTATGTGACTGGTAGGACTGAGAGCACTAAGGAGACAAGCCTGACATATCCCTGCCCTCAAGAAGGTTACATTCTATGCCCCACCCCAACTCAATAGTATCAATCTGGTTAAAAATGTTCAAGACAATACCTGCCTTGTGATTTCTCGAAAGTAACCTAATATCTTCAATGACCAGAGAAATGAGATTATGATGATGAAAAAACAAGGGAATGAATAACCAAAATCTTAGTTAAATCTCCTTTACTTATAGAAACTCAGTAGTCAACCAACATAGCTGTAAGTTGCATATAAAAACAATTTTCAGGGAACAGGTGATGTAGTAACCTACTAGTAAAATGTCAGAAGTGACAGCATCATATGCTGAATGCGTATTTCTAACAAAGGTTCAAGTTTACACAGTGGGTTATTTACGCCTCCTCTACTCATCTCTCAAGGAATAGCTGTGCATTAGTGCATGTGCACAAAAATATCCTTATTTTCTCTCTAGCATTTCTTGCTGTGGGGTTTAAAAATCTTAAGGGCATATTCTTGTAAACTGCCCAGGGACAGATTTCATGTGAAGCAGGTATGAATATTCTGCAACGTCATCAGGGTGCAAAGAATGCCACATTACTGTCCTTCTCTAAAATTGACTTGGGTCTGACTCTGAGCATCCCTAACTCCTAACCAAGCCGGTGGGATATTCAATTCAATTCCCCATTCCTGGGTGCAAGGAAGGTCTTTGGAAATCTTACTCAGAGATAAACATTTATAAAACCAAAGTCCATGGTCTTTCTCCTACTTCTTCTCAGGTCCCAACTCTCCTTAAGTCTAAAGATGCTCACCTCTCTCCCCAATATCTGTAAACAAACCTAGGAAGAAAAGTCCAGTTCTAGACTTGTAAATCCTCTGGAGCCAAGAGAATATGAAGATTTGGCTGTCTTTTGGTATGGGAGCTGGGACAAAACACAAATGAAAGCATCAATAAAAGTTCCTGTCACTCTGAAATGTTAAGTGGCCAGTGTTCACCTTTCATTCTTACTAAATGACTCAGAAGTGTTGAAAGGCAGCAATTCTGAGTGCTTATTTCCTTGGAATTGTAACCTAAAATAGAGTAGTAATTTGTGCTTTGTGCAGCACTGTTCTCTGTGTCTTAGAGAGCTTGCAATGTCAAGTAGTGTGGTCTGGGGACCAGCAGCATCTGCATGTCCTGGGGGCTCAGGAGGAAGGCAGAATATCAGTCCCCAATCCTGCCTTTAAAGCAACAATCTGCATTTTAACAAGTTCCCCAGGTGATCCATAAGCACTCCAAAGTCTGAGAAGCCTTCTTCTTTTTTTTTTTTTAAAGATTTTATTTATCCATTTGATGGAGATCACAAGCAGGCAGAGAGGCAGGCAGAGAGAGAGGGGGAAGCAGGGTCCCCGTTGAGCAGAGAGCCTGATGTGGGGCTCCACCCCAGGACCCTGGGGTCATGACCTGAGCCGAAGGCAGCGGCGTTAGCCCACTGAGCCACCCAGGTGCCCCATGAGAAGCCCTTCTTTATATGGATTTTCCTCTGTTTTTTTTCTGCTTCTCAAACTTGAGGCATAACCTTTGCATTTCTTATGGACCCCACCCCCCCAAATCTTCCAAACGAGTAATGAAAACTAAGCTTTTAAGGAAGCTGCTGCTTCTTTTTTAAAGATTTACTTATTTTAGAGAGAGAGAGCATGCACACAGGTGTGCTAGATCGTGAAATTGGGGGAAAGAACAGAGGAAGGGGGGGAGAGAGAGAAAATATTTTTCTTTTTTTTTTTTTTTTCAAAGATTGTATTTATTTATTTGACAAAGAGAGACACCGTGAGAAAGGGAACACAAGCAGGGGGAGTGGGAGAGGGAGAAGCCATCTTCCTGCCGAGCAGGGAGCCTGATTCCAGGCTTTCTGGGATCATGACCCAAGCCGAAGGCAGATGCTTAATAACTGAGCCATCCAGGTGCCCTGAGACATAGAAAATCTTAAGCAGACTCCATGCTGAGCTTGGAGCCTAACGTGGGGCTTGATCCTACAGCCCTGAGATCATGACCTGAGCCCTGAGTCAAAATCAAGAGTCGAATGCTCAACTGGCTGTTATCCTGGCGCCCCTAGGAAGCTTCTTTCTGTTCTACAATACTTGGATGAAAACTGGGTCAGAACATCTGGGATTATTAGGTAATTGATAAGACTTCTAATGGGAAGTCCATTCCATTTTTCTTCTGGAGGGAACAAGGCATAGTTACACTCTCGTTCCGTTTACACTGCTAATTTTACTAAATTGTGTATGGAGGGACCTCTGAGCTGGTATCTCTAAACTGTAATTTGAGAAATGAAAGGTCAGCAGGTGGTCCAGGTTCCAAACACAGCTTACTCACTGCTTAGAACAGACAGCAAGAAAAACGCCCTTTAAGCCAGGGTATAAGTAATTTTCAAAAGTTATTGGGCTGTCGAAAATTCCATTTGGCCTATACAATTCATCCTTGGCTCAACCGTTGACACTGTATAAAGCCAGCTTATTTCCTAACTGGGTATCTCCTTCTCTGAATGTCCTTAACTTTAATACAGAAAGATCAGGAACAGTTGCCAATTACAAATGCCCAGCTCTTCCCCACTCCCCACCCCCAGTGGAAATCCGATAAGAAAAACAGATTGGGTTAACTTTTTTTTTTAAATCATTTCCACATTTTATGGGGTTTATGTACATCATTCACTCAGTTGTTCATTTTTGTCTACTTTTTCTTTTTAAAAATTTATTTATGTATTTGACAGGGAGAGGGAGAGAGCACAAGCAGGGGGAGTGGGAGAAGCAGATCTTCCCTGAGCAGGGAGCCTGATGTGGGGCTCCATCCCAGGACCCTGGGATCATGATCTGAGCCAAAGGCAGACGCTTAACCCACTGAGCCACCCAGGCGCCCTTTTGTTCACTTTCAAGTAGCTGTTTCTAAGGCAATTTTATGTCTTCAAGACAACGTCAAAATCAAATACTTGAAATAATTTACAAGTGATATTTTCTGTTTTTGAAATTATGTTCTTTAAATTATATAGCTTCCCATAGTGGTGCCTGGTAGAAAATGCCACGAAGAAATAAACGGTTTGCTCATTTCTTTCTTTCTTTTTTTTTTAGTTAAGATTTTATTTATTTGAGAGAGTGTGTGTGTGTGTGTGTGTGTGTGTGTGTGAGAGAGAGCGGGGGGGGAGGGGCAGAGAGAGAGGGAGAGAGAATCTCAAGCAGACTCCCCGCTGAGCACAGAGCCTGAAGTGGGGCTTGATCCCATGACTCTAAGATCAGGACCTGAGCCAAAACCATGAGTCAGCTGCTTAACTGACTGAGCTACCCAGGTGCCCCTGGTTTGCTTATTTCTTAAAAGCATTTATCAAGTGACTATTATGTGCCCAAACAGTTGAGAAACACAGAATAAACAATATGAGGCAAGGGTTCTGAAAAGCAAAGGTGTAACACAAACCCCCATGCTTCAGTAGATCATGGCTTTACTAAACCTTCACTGTCTCATATAGTGAGACATAGCAAGGATGAGTCAGAATTACCAAATCACTTGAGGGCCTTCCCCAGATGTTGCCTGATTACTTACTAACTCGGTCAGTGACGTGCTCCATCCCTGAAGGTCGGAGCAGCCTGGGAGACCCACATGATAAAGTAGGACTTGAAGTGGAGGAGGATCCTGGAGGATGGCGAAGGGAGGAATTAGAGGAAGAGAAAGACCAGGAGGGCGCAGTCACAGATAATCTTATGCACTTACTTTGACTTTGAAACAGGTTTATCAAATAATTTCTATTTCTGGATAATAATTTCTCCTCTGGAAGAGAAACCTGGAAATGAATCCCTGCATTTTGTGAGGAAAAAAGGCTTGATTTGCGAAAGGTCCATCTTATACAGATAGTAGGGGAGAGTTGGGGGGCTGCACTGCATGCTGGGTAGGCGGAGAATTTCAGGAGCCATTATAGACAATGACGCTTATGAAGTTAAGGACCCTGGAGTCAGATGAAAATCTCCCCTGATGCAGTTCTCCCTCTGAGCAAGTGCAGTTCTAATGGAATCCAGGAAAGGATAAATGGCTTCCTAAATCTTTTTTTTTTTTTTTTAAAGATTTTATTTATTTATTTGACAGAGAGAGATCACAAGTAGGCAGAGAGGCAGGCAGAGAGAGAGGCGGAAGCAGGCTCCCTGCTGAGCAGAGAGCCCGATGTGGGGCTCGATCCCAGGACCCTGAGATCATGACCTGAGCCGAAGGCAGAGGCTTTAACCCACTGAGCCACCCAGGTACCTCTTTTTTTTTTTTTTTTAAATATTTTATTTATTTATTTGTTTGTGTGTGTGTGTGTGTGTGTGTGTGTGTGTGTGTGTGAGAGAGAGAGAGAGAGAGGGGGGTGGGGAGGGAAAGGGCCAAGCGGACTCCATACTGAGGATGGAGCACAACGCAGGTTTCTATCTTAGAACCCTAGGATCATGACCTGAGCTGAAATCAAGAGCTGGATGCTTAACCGACTGAACCACCCAGACTCCCCTAGAGCTACATCCCCCTAAATCTTCATTCAGGCAAGTGTCTTGAGCTTAAATTATTTTAAAGGCCAAAAGTTTTATGATATTAAAAATCGAAGACAAATAACAAAAATAACACCAACTATTAACACCAGAAGAATATCTGAGCAATAATTATATGACCTCAGAGAGGCTCTGGTTCAGCAGTTGGCAAAGACATCCCTAGTACGGTTTTTCCTTTCTTCCCATTATCATCTCTCATTAGTTAATACTGCCTAATCGAATCACCATCTGACATTTGCACTATTAAGGCAAAGTCATTACAAATTCTTGGCCTCTATCCAAGGAACGGTCAAAAAATTGTTAAAAATCAAAATGCCAGGAAAGAGTTTTATCTTTATCTGTGGGTCTGTGTCTTGTGAAGGAACCAAAGAACAGTTAACAGTTGTGAGGAGTTGCCAATACTAATCCTCCATGTGTGGCAAATCACCTATCTTTGTGAAAATTATTAATGTTATGACAAAATTAAATGGCTTTCCTAGCAGGCTTACTGGAAAAACATTTCTAAGAAATATTATGCCTGTAACTCTAGGTCAAACCAATGACACAGCTCATCTTCCCAGAGACTTAAGTGAAATGCCTACTTTTTTGAATTTCTATAAATCACAGTACTATGGAAAGGCCACACTGATGATGTCTTTGCTCTAAAACTATTTTTATAATGGGACTTAGGGACATTCATTCATCACTGAGGCAGGAGAGTTAATTCTGTATGTATTCCAGACTTTCTTTTTGGAAATTAAATACTTAAATTTGATCCTATCCTAAGGGAAGCAGATAAACCACTGTTTTTCTGGTATTTCAGAAATAGCCATACTAAAACCAATATCTAAGAATCTATAGACTCACTACTTCTATTTGTGAATCCTAGTGAAGACATTCATGTCTTCATTCCATGTTTTTCCATTCCTGTTGCCTCCTTTACGATTCTTATCTCTACCTTACCTCTAGCTCTTTGGTTTTTCATCATTCACAGTAATACTTTCTCATGACGCTCAAGTACAAAATTTTCTTCTCCAACCAAAATATCAAAATCATAAAAACATAAATGATGTCTTTGCTGTATTTCACCTCCCTGGATTAGAACTTGGGCATTTCTTAATTCACAACAGGAAGAAATGGGGCCATGATATGGCTTCACTCTGCACAGTGCCATGGGCACATAGATATTTAATATGGAACACTTCATACTATTTTTCATTTAATCACCACTTTCCATGGGCCAAGAACCATGTTGAGCAGTCTACCAAAATGATCTCATTTAATTCCTGAGAAAATCTCATGGCACTATTATACAAGTATACTTAGCTCCATCGTTTTTATTTTTATTTATTTATTTTTTTAAAAGATTTTATTTTTATTTATTTGAGAGAGACAGTGTGAGAGAGCATGAGTGAGGAGAAGGTCAGAGAGAGAAGCAGCCTCCCCGTGGAGCTGGGAGTCCGATGCGGGATCGATCCTGGGACTCTGGGATCATGACCTGAGCCGAAGGCAGCTGTCCAACCAACTGAGCCACCCAGGCGTCCCACTCCATCGTTTTTAAAGACACGACCAGTGAGGCACAGAGAAGGTAAGTAACTCACCCCAAGTCACAAGGTGCTAAGCAATGGACCTGAGTTTTTAAGCCAGGCAGAGGCTCTGGAGCTCACATGCTTAAACTGCCCAGTCTAGTGGGTATTTCTTTGAGTGTTTCTATAGATCTTTTCACCTGAGTCATCATTGGAATCCAAACAGCAACAAAAGAAATGCAAATGAAAGCAACAAAGAAAAAAAATCATTGAAAGCTAGACTTGGAGTGGACCTAATTGTTAAACAGGCCATTTTTATAGGTTTTAGGGATAAAATTTCTTAGATAAAATAATTTTACAGATTAAATAATTGGGTCCCTGAGCAACTAAGGGACTGATCAAAACCAGACAATGAATTAGTTGAACTGAAAGTATAATCTATGTTTCCAGCCTTGACTGTAAGGTGTCTTTCTACTGTGCCATGTGCTCTTTGTCCTCTCTTCTTTTCTTCCCTGACTCCTTATCTATCATTCCTCTGCCATGTTATTGCTCTATTATTCTAGGCAAAGCTCATGGCATTAAGATGTTTGAAATCGTAAAGACTGGGGCACCTGGGCGGCTCAGTGGGTTAAGCCTCTGCCTTCGGCTCAGGTCATGATCTCGGGGTCCTGGGATCGAGCCCCGCATCGGGCTCTCTGCTCAGGGGGGAGCCTGCTTCCCTTCTTCTCTCTCTGCCTGCCTCTCTGCCTACCTGTGATCTCTGTCTGTCAAATAAATAAATAAAATCGTAAAAAAAAAAAGAAATTGTAAAGACAGAGTCCGAGTGATAAATAATAGTGCAGGATGAACCTGGCATATAATTTATGTACTCCTTTTGATGGCTTTATCTCACTTTAAAGGTGTCACAGTTTCTATTATAGATAACACTTTAATGAGAAGTAAAAAATACAAGAACAAATTCAAATATACATATATATTGGAGTAACTGGTTAAACGAGATTTTTTTCACTGTACTGATATAGACTTAATCTGGGCAGTATGAATTGAATATGTGTGTGTGTGTGTGTGTGTGTGGTGGGGGAGGATAGGGGTTGAGAAGGTGGGAGACAGTGATGTAACAGGGACAGAAATAAACTTCAAAAAAGAAAAAGAATGAGTTTCAAAGTTGTTAAAAAGATGCTGGTAATATGTACCTCTTGCCAAGCAGATGAAAAAAAATGGCAAACTGGGTAGAATTTCTAGTATTTGCTATAGAACGAGGACTCATGAGAAAAGGTTAAATTTTAAAATATTTAAAAATTCTAGCAGATGTTAAAAGGCAATGTTAAACGTTAAATGTTAAAAAATATTTAGAGGCAAAAAAAAATCTGACTCCTTTCTGAATTAATCTGAATTAAAAATTAATCTGATTCATTTCAAATGGATGATGTCCTGACCACTTGTTTCTAGGAGCTACTGAGGTTGCAAAAACTAGTACCGAAGTTGGGTAAGGAACACTCTTACTTACTTGTTCTTTTAAAATACTGTGCATGGTCTCTTTAGTTCTAGGTGAGGCCTGGCATGCATCTTTTCAAGCTTTCTACTACAAGCAACTTTTGGGGAAGTAAAATTAGGTATAATAACACTGAATTTAGCACAAGGGACATTCCCATACTAGAGTGTCAAAACACTACAATGTGAAAATTGCAGTTCTTGCCTTAATGAAACTCTGCCTATGGTTGGAGTTTCCTGTAGGAAGGCAAAGGATATCATTTAAGTAGTCCTCATTGAGGGGAAGATCTATATTGAATAAAAGTGTTTCTCCAAATAAACTTTGAAACGACCATCTGAAACGGTTGCCTATCAAAAATCTATCATGTTCCTCTTCTTTGTACCCCTGGCTTCTGAGAAGCTAGAGAAAACACCACAGAAAATAGTGATCTGTTATCAGTATTGCTATGCACTGATCTCTAAGTCAGTAGACTACTCCTTTGTAAGGCGAGGTTGTATGTGATCACACATGGTCCTCTGAGACCGTAAAACCCTGTGAAATACTGAAAAGCTGCTTCAAAATAGCAACTGATTTACTACTTAGCCAGGTGTCCTTTCTAGAACTTGCCATCTACAATAACAGATTTTCAAATCAATGATAAACTTAAAATATCCTATCCGGAAGGAACCTATGGTGCATTCCCTCAACAGAAATGATCTCCTCTGCCAGAGATTTGCCTCTGGTTGAAGTTCAGAACTCTTTAGCCCCATGAACTGTATTTTCCAACTATGGTGTAAGGTCTCCCTTTTCTTCCACAATTCAGGTAAATGTCAGAAAGGGCAAACTCGCAGAGAGAGGGACACTGTTCATTCAACAGGTGTTTGTGGGATGCTATCAGAAGGTGTTATCCTAAACACCATGCTAGATACAGAAACAGATAAATCAGACATGGTTTATCAAAACTTCAAACAGCTTGTAGTCTGATAGGAAAGAGGAGACCAACACAAAAACATTCTATAAGCTACAACATTTTATGCATATATATACATTATGTACGCAAGGTATACATGATGTGGGGCCGAAATGGTCGAGAGTCTGATGAAGAAACTCAGGAATGACTATGACGACCTCGGCCATATCATCCAGATGATGAACCGTGTACCCGCAGAGCCTACGCTCTTTATGTAACTACATCTCCGTCCTCATTCAAGTTTCAGGTTGAATGTCATCTATCCTGTGACTGCTCTGTCTACAGCAGAGCCTCCTTGATTCTGCCAGAGCAACCTGTTCTTTCACTTCTGACATTCTTATGTGATTTATAAATGTGCATTTGTCTACGGACTATTTCGTATCCGTTGCTTCTCCACTAGATTCAGAACTCCGAGAGGACATCAACTACATTTGTTTTATTCCCTAACATACACCCACATAAGTAGATGTATGTTAGGGAATAACATACAGCTACATAAGTAGGTAGCACTCGGCCTACGCAAGAGTAAATATATGTTATGAATGAAATCTAGCTGAAAGGAACAGTATAAGCAAAGAGAGAGCAGTAGATAAACAAGAACCACTTCGGAGATGGCAAGTATCCGAAGCAGCGGAAATACAAGGTGAAGTGAGGTAGTGGTTAAGGCTGGACGGTGGTCTGGAGCTAGACTTGGGAGACTGAACTCCAAATAAGAAAACGAGGACTTTCTTATTTAGATGCAATAGCCGTATTTTTCCGACCATAAATTTTGATACATTGTATACTCATGGGCCAACAGGCTCTCTGAAAAAGGACTGTTTCATAAAACCTGGGCTTTAAGATCACATATGTAAAGACAAGGAGAAAGAACTGAAGATTCTTTGATAGAAGAAAAGAGATGATAGTTGGGATACTGAGAATGAATCCAATAGTTAATGAGGGGCTGTCATCAATGTATTTCTTCATCTGAAAGATAAGACATCTCCAGATTTTGCTTCTCCAACCCATTCCTCCTGAACGGGTTTTGGGGCAGCTGTGGTGGCCTGAAGATGCATGTCTCAGATCTCCTGCAGAAAGCTGTGCTCTGAAATCCCCCCAGCCAATGCCTTGGCATGACAATGACCCCAGGGCCCGCCCATTCTTGGGTGATTGCGGGGGCGGGGGGGGGGGCGGGGGGGGGGGGGGGGGGGGACGTTCCTTGGTCAGGTGACTTTGGCTTGAAGACTCCCCACTGACCGCCCAAACTTTCTTAGCACTGTACTGCAATCTGAGATCTTTCTTCCCTCCCTCCTTCCTTTCTTCTCTCCCTTCCTTCTCTCCTTCTTTCCCTTACTTCATTCTTCCCTTCATTTCTTTTCTTCTTCCCAGGGGTTGGCCCTCTGGCCCTGCCTTGTTATCTGACAGTTAACCCAGTCTTGAGTTCCTTCTTCATTTTTTCTTCACAGGCATTTCCTCTAAAATAAATCTCTCGCGCCTCTAACCACCCAGGAAATCTCTTGCAGGACTGCGTCTCAGAACACCCAGACCAACATGGCAACCAAACCTTGCATTCCCAGAATCGCAACAGCTTGAAAAAAATAAATGATTTCAACAGGTCAGCTGCTACCAAGCTGCCGCGGAGACCCCAAAACATTGTACCGTGAGCTTACGAGCCACTTAGCTTTGCTGCTTCTCCTGAGAATGAAGGGCATGCCCTGGGTAAAGAGCCTGGCAAGCACTGAAATTGAAAAAATCTCAAGGGCTTAGAGGGGTTCAGATTCAGGTTAGAGTCACTGCCAACAGTACACTTGCCAAGGAGGACCCAGAGGATGGAAGAACATGGCAAATCTCAGCATCCAGAACCTTCTGTCTTCCTTTTCATTTTCCCCTTGAACATGCTATCCTCACATTTCTTCTGTACTCTTGTGATTTCTGTCTGGTTTTCTTCCTTTAGAAATTTCCTTTCCCTTCTGTGTGACACATGAATAAAAAGAGAAGAGTAACTCCTATCACACACTTATACATTTCTGCTTCCTACCACTCAAGGGCCTCCTGAGAGCCTTGGCTGTCAAGAGCCTTTCACGGTTCCCGACTTACTATTTAAAGCCATGTTCATGTTTTAGTGACAGTCACTAAGGCCACTTCACCTTCTAAGGTTTTTCTCAGTTACTGGACCGTTACTTCCCCCTCTTGTGCACTGTACCAAATGATAGAAAACACAAGATATTAAGATTGAAAAGGAGGTTGGAATTTCAAATCGTATCTGAAAAAAATTAATCTTGTGAAAGCAAAAGATGACTGTGTTCATGATAAACCAGAAATGAATCTGGCCAATTCTGTGTCCTCCTACCTTAACGAATTTATTTCCTTCTCTGAATCTGTGACCCAGAACTTGTGTTTATGGAATCAGTCAGGATACTTCATTCTTTCCTCTAGTTCTTCCAAGAAGTTCCTGTGGGCAGACACCATTGGTGGGCTACAGGAAGTACCCTACACATGTGCCCTAGATTGGGATTAGCCTAAACTAGTTAAGGTATCCCATTCACCTTCACCAGATGCTAACCCTTCCAACATCCTTTGTAATGGGAGGTGGCAGGAGACAGAGTTCTGACTAAAGGGACTTAAGTGGAAGCTTACTGAAGACTTCTGGAAAGACCACAGATGCCTCACAAAACGGACAGGTATGGGAGAAAAGCTTGCTGACCACTCCCTCTATCTTCAGGCCTTGAATATGTATGTGATGTCTGGAGTGACAACTCCCATCTGGTCATCACACAGAGACAATCCTGAAGCCAGAAAGCTGACAGAAAAGGGGTAGAGCAGAAAGCCAGGAAAAGTCCGAGATCTTGATGACATCCTTAAGCTGCCCAAGCAACCTGAGATTGCTTACTTCTGAACTTATTTTCAGTAAGCAGTAAATGTCCATTTAGCTTGAACCACTGTTAATAGGATATTTTATTACTTGTGCCCCAAATAACTTCTTTTAAAAGATTTAATTTTTGTGCATGCGTGCACACGAGAGAGAGAGAGAGAGAGAGAGAGAACACACTCACATGAGACTGGGGGAGGAGCAGAAGGAGAAGCAGACTCCCCACTGAGCAGGGAGCCTGATTAGAGACTCCATCCCAGGACTCTGAGATCATGACCAGAATTGAAGGAAGATGCTTAACTGACTGAGCCACCCAGGCACCCGAGTGAGCACCAAAAATAATTTAAAGCCCTCTCCCTGAGTCTCTCTGTTTCTGGCAGAGACTGTTCCACAGCAACAGCTCTGGTCCCATGGTTCTTCTCCCACTGCTTCAGGTAAACTTTTTGCATATGGTGTCTCTGCCTCCCTGGATCCAGTCTAGTAACACGGATTTCTATACAAACTGAGGTGTTTTTTTTTTTTTTTTAAAGATTTTATTTATTTATTTGTCAGAGAGAGAGAGGGAGAGAGAGCGAGCACAGGCAGACAGAATGGCAGGCAGAGGCAGAGGGAGAAGCAGGTTCCCTGACGAGCAAGGAGCCCGATGTGGGACTCGATCCCAGGACGCCGGGATCATGACCTGAGCCGAAGGCAGCTGCTTAACCAACTGAGCCACCCAGGCGTCCCCTGAGTTTTATTTTTTGATTCCACAATCCTCATTAAGAGTTGTCAAAAATAAGCAAGTTAAAAGCGGCTATAAAAAGTTAAGGTAGGGACGCCTGGGTGGCTCAGTTGGTTGAGCAGCTGCCTTCGGCCCAGGTCATGATCCCGGCATCCTGGGATCGAGTCCCACATCAGACTCCTTGCTTGGCAGGGAGCCTGCTTCTCCCTCTGCCTCTGCCTGCCATTCTGTCTGCCTGTGCTCGCTCTCTCTCCCTCTCTCGCTCTGACAAATAAATAAATAAAATCTTAAAAAAAAAAAAAAGTTAAGGTAAGATGAGGTTCTAGGCATATAGATTTTAATGGAAACAAACAAACCCACTGCTTTCTGTGCTAGATAGAAGTGAAGATAGAATTTGAGTATCAGCAATAGACATAAGAAAAAAATGACAAATATTTGCTTCCATGCCCTTTTTCATCATCATGTCACTTTCTTTACATAGTATAAGTTATCTCTGAGATTTATGTTTTTGGCTAGTTTAACTTGAGGGTTCAAAAATGAGGACTGAATGTTTTGCACTTACAGTACTGTATTATTATTAACCAGCGGCTTTCAATCTTCCTTGACAGAAGTCCACAAAAAGAAATATTTTATATTTGACCCATATATACATCACTTACGTCTCTGTGTATCACTCAACAACACTTACTATGAATGGCATAATTTTCCATGCTAAAGAGTAAAATATACGTCTTACTCTTCTGTTCTACGCTACCTGTTTAAAAAATATTATTACTAAATAAATTTCATGGCAGTCTGATGGTTGTTGCTTGTAGTGTAAAAACCATTGCTGAATACACATAACTTTTTTTTTTTTTAAAGATTTTCTTTATTTGACAGAGAGAAACACAGTGAGAGAGGAACACAAGCAGAGGGAATGGGAGAAGGAGAAGCAGGCAGGCAGCCCGATGCGGGGCTCGAACCCAGGACCCTGGGACCATGACCTGAGCTGAAGGCAGACACTTAACGACTGAGCCACCCAGGCGCCCCTACACATAACTTTTTAGTGAAAAGAATCTAATCCACGACATAAAAGTATGGTCTGGCAGAGAGGGTAACAAAAATACTAACCAAAATTTGTGCTGTTAGTATTTTTTTTCACATTTAGTAATATAATTTAATAGCCACAATAACTCAGGAAGATAGATAAGGCTGTCATTTACATTCCTAGATGAGAGAATCAGGACACCCAGAATTAAATGATTGATTTGCTCACATCCACACTCCCAAACAGTGGAGAAATTTCCATCTTCTGACACTGACCCCTAGCTCTTTTGACTCTTCTAGGTTATCAGCAGGTAATTAGAATTAGTCTAAATTGTATTTGAGAAGGTCAATAATCTCAGTTGTAAATTGATAAAAAATATTATCTTCTTTCACTTTGCCAGGAAATCTCGAAAGTATGTTCAGGTGTTGGATATTTTCAATACTTGGAATTCTTAGGAGAAAGTTAGTAATAAGTTCCTATCAACATCAAACTTCTGCTATTTCCCCTTGATAAATGCTCTGAGCCTCTATCCTTGTTAAACCGGAAGGAGCCTCTTCCTTTTGTCTCTCCAAATCCCACCCCCTTTTGATATGCAAATTAAGCCATTCTCTTCCGGCAGTCTTCCTGAACAACCCCTATCTCCTCCGACTGCTTTCAGTTTTCTGAATTCTACCAGCATTTACAAACTATCACAACATTTAGCAACTGACTCTGGGGCCTTGTTATTTTGCTTTTAATCTTATGGGTCAGTCTTTTCTTTCTGATTAGACTGTAAGCTGTGTCAGAGTTAGGATAACAAAGCCTTTTACAGCTGTATCTTTCTCAACCTTTAGCACAATATGGAATGCCTAGTTGGTGTGTTTAGGAAATTAGCTAATGATTAAAAAATGCCAGACTTACTTTTATACTGTCTTCTTCCCTCTTTCTTTTTATAGTCTGCAAATTTTCAAACAAGAGGAAGATTTTTGAGCTATAAATCCTATTAAAAAGAACCCTTGGGGCGCCTGGGTGGCTCAGTGGGTTAAGCCGCTGCCTTCGGCTCAGGTCATGATCTCAGGGTCCTGGGATCGAGTCCCGCATCGGGCTCTCTGCTCAGCCAAGAGCCTGCTTCTCTCTCTCTCTCTCTCTCTCTCTCTCTGTCTGCCTCTCTGCCTACTTGTGATCTCTGTCAAATAAATAAATAAAATATTAAAAAAAAAAAGAACCCTTGACACAAGTTTTCATTAAGTTTAGGAAATGAATAAAAAGCTGATTAAAAGGTAGGAAAGATAAGAATCAGCGTAACTGAAATAGAAACAGGTTCATTAGGATTTGACATCTAAGGTCAATTACATTACATACATTTAATATAGTACAAAGTGATAATAAATCAGATCAAATTTTAGCAATTGATGACATAATCCTGTCAGAGATGGGCGAAGAGAGGAAAAGAGTAGAAAAATTCCATTTGCATTAATGCTTTATTGAGATTTTGGAAAATAACAAATCTATGATGTGTTTGGGACTGTAATTTCTTATTTGGAACAACTGCTTCAGAACCACTAAGAAAAAGATACCTATATTGGGTCAAGGTCTCTAAAGTCCCTCTCGGAATGAAGTGAGATTTTTTTCAAATGCTTGTGCCAGTAATCTTCATGAATAGATTAAAATGAAATAAATAAAAGCAAAAAGTTACACCAGCAATTACACAAACCACAGTTGAAGACCTCTGATTACTTACTCACTGTGTGGTGAACAGAGTAGAGTTATAGGTTTGGGAATAGAAGAGGGAAAACAACAAAAGAAAGAAGATTCTGGTCCTTAAGAGGTTAGAATAAGATATAGTAAGAGTTGAGTTAGATTTCTGGACACAGAGTGGAAACAATTTGATGATCTAATATGTGAAGATGAAAACAATTTCTGCAGTGACTGAATAAGTCAGTAAATGGGATACAGAGAGTGTCATGGCATCATACTACTCTCTTTAGGGCCAGAACTTGCTTGATTCTGAATCAGTCCAAAGAATGTAGATACCGCCTTGGGTAACCTGTGGGACAGGGTCACACTGTGTGCCTAGAGGCAGAGTAGATATTCATGTGTTGTCACTGGTATAACTCTGCTTGTGATGAACATTATGGTTTGCTGCCCAGACCCCTTTCAATGAAGAACTTTGTTACTCCAGATGTTGGAGGTGCTCTACGCCAAAAGCCTTCAGTTCTCAGTCTCTTTGAGGGCAGCCTCAGCAGCAGAGGGTTGCCTCAATCAAGGGCAAGACCCTTCCCACACTCAGTGAGTGATGCATGTTGGGATAGAATGGCCTGGACATCTTAGTCTCATGGGAAACCATAATGAAGGCCCATCCCGGCTCCAGAGTTCAGAAGCTACTTAGTTCCAGCCAATTGTCTTAAGAATGCAGGCCTAGGTTCTGTCCAATTAGTCAAAGGAAAGCCCAAAATAAGATAAATTTATTTTTATTAAATCATTCAAATTTTTAAACGATATCAACCAATCTGACTTTATAAAAATACTGCCTGGGCAAAATAAAACATGCCCATGAGCTAGATCTGGTCCATGGACATCAGTTTATGAGCTCTGTGACTCAAGATCTCTCTGGTTTACACGGCACCAGGAGGCCAATTTCAGTAGGATTTTTGGTATATTGCTGATTTTTCTAATCTCTGCCTGGTCTGGCATCTGCAGAAGTGTGGAAACACCTGCATTTCATGCAAGTCAAAGGCCAGGCTAGGGTCAAGAAGCTTAGCCTAAAACCCACCTCAGATAGTCGTAACTTTTTTAAAAATTAATTTTATTTTTAAGTAATCTCTACATCCAATGTGCAATTCAAACTTACAACCCCAAGATCAAGAGTCGCATGCTCTATCAACTGGCCAGTCAGGTGCCCCAGTCATGACTTTCAAAGAGGTATGTGACATTGACCAAGTCTGCACTAAAGCTATTGATCCCTTACAGGATAGCTTTGTCCACTGCCCCTGGAAGTGGTCATATAGAAAGCTCAATAACTCAAATTCATATGTTTGCAATTATAAAACTGAATGACCCAAAGCTTTGAAATCATGGCAGATAATCTGATTGTAAGTGAAGCAGTGCTCTCTTGAGAGGCTCCTGTTTACAGACACTTTTCATATTTTACATTCGTATCTGTACACTCAGCTGGTATCTATTTTTTAAAGTTTTTCCTTTTAAGATGTTCTTAAGTAATTTTTAAAAAAGATTTTAAGAGGCTTTGGCTCTATGTCTTTTTCCAAATTCTTAATCCATATTTACAGAAATATACTTCCTGGAAATGACAGGACACAAAATTATAAAACTATAGGCAGAAGATAGGTCTGATAAATTTAAGGCGTAAGCCATTTATATCCATCAAATCATCTTTAAAACTGAAGGCTGGTGGACAGTTACTTGAATGATGAAAGATTAACTCTCTTGATTAAAGTCATATTGCTTTTCTAATTTACCTTTTGGAAAGGAGTAGAATAACTTCATATATGAAGACTACTGTTTTGGCATTGAGCAAATGCTCTGTTTAAGAACAGGTTAGGGCCAAGCCCTAAAAGGCCCTGCAGACAAGAAGAAAGCCTCAAGCGGTCCCCGGCAGCCTGTGCTCTGACCTGGGAAATTTCACCATAATTTACAGGTGATGGAGTGGTGCCCAAACACCTTTTTTCGTTGCTGTTGTTTTTTTTTAAATTCTTACAAAAACACAGACCTGATTCTTTCAGTCCCTGCTTATTCTAAGGTCTTTCTGTTACTGAAAGGAAAAAAATTCTAAACTCTTTAGCATGGCCTAAAATACCCTTGACAACCTGGCCCCCAAACTCCTCTTCCCCTTTTCCCTTTCCTTACAACTCTTGGCTAGGGAGCACTAGGGGACCTCTTTTACAAGGGCACTAATCCTCATCATGAGGGCTCCATCCTCATGACCCAACAACCTCCCAAAGGCCGACCTCCTCCTACCATCACCTTGGGGATTGAGATTTTAACATATGAACATTTGGGGCACACAAACATTCAGATCCATAGCAACCCAAGACCCAGGTAGCTACGTGGACAATACTAAAACACTCGACGCTCCTTCCTACTCCTATACTGTGTCTACCTTGTTTCTTCTGCCAGGGACACCCACTCTCTCATCTTTCCCCTCCAACGTCAGTGGTGAGTCTTCTCTGGTCATCACTGAAGACCCAATTCCGCCATATCTTCCTTGCTTCACTTTTCTTTGACCCATTTCAGAACCATAATTACTTCTTCCTGCCTGCCTACTGCCTAACTTACATTTGAGTCCTTCTAAGAAAAATGTTACCGAGACTGTCTCAAATCCCTTGGTGGAGTTCTCAGCAAAGAGGTCACTGAGTTTCCTTCTTGGTATCGGACATGGCAGGGGGAGAGCCGGTAATCATTCCAGTGTCTCCCTGATGATATTGCTCTGCTCTCAGGGCCTTCTGGCACACCTCATGGATTAGTACCACGCAGTACTTGCAAATGAAACTGACCATCAACCGTGGCTACCAGGACCTGAAGCTAGGTAGGCCACTGAGGACAGCTCACTCCTCCTTGAGAATAACAGTGTCCCTGGCTATTGGAAGAGACCTGAAAATGATACGGTAGCATCTAATTAGTCTTTCCTCAACCCTGGCACTGGAGCCATGAATGCCAATGTTGGCACCTTTCTTGGAAAGACAAAGTATTTCTTCCAGGTTGTTCTCACCTATTGGTATGTTGGAATAAGCTCTCACTAGCTCATGGGCTGGCTGTCAAATTTTAAGGAATTTTGTGAGCTGGTTATTAAACAGTCACTATTAAAAATTAAAATATATCAACTTAAAATTAAACATTATATTAAAACCAACTGTAATAAATACTTAAAACCCATCAGTTCATAATTACTTTATTACATTTAATTCATATCTGTGACCTTGAGGTTACTGATGTCTGTTCTATCTGTATGGTGGAAATACTGTCTAATGGTGGACTGCTGTGCCTCTCTTCCCAATGCCATTTTCAATCATACGGTGGCTGGAAATTGGCCATCGTGGATGTATTTATGCCATGGAAATCAGCAAATACTACAATTTGCTGCTTCTGCTTGCCCCCTACCTCCCACCAAGAGCAGTCGTTAAACATTTCCCAGCACCCCACTACAGAGAGTAGCTGCCAATCTACCTTGATGAGAGAACACAACCGGCACCAGACTGTTCGAACCATTTTCCACAGTGTCCTATGGTGACACCAGTGACCAGCGTCACCGGTCTTACAGGCTGAAACGGAACAGGTGATTAGCGAAGCGGAGTGCAATGCTTACAGGCCACCTTCTCATTGAGGCTGGTGCACCGAGATGAAGGACTAATGTGCTCAAGACTGATCTCCCTATAAGCTGGATCCCAAGAAAGGGAGTTGGTTTCCTGCAATGCTCTATGGCAGAGTTCTAACCCAAGGCTTGAGGCAATCAATTCTATTTAAGCTGAAGGCTTGGACCTCAGACCCTTGCTCATGCCACGAGAGAGGCTGGTGCTACCTGTAATGACAGACACTAAGCTGGCAGGACTGGCCTGGAGCTAAGGTTCTGACATACATCTCAGTGGGATCCTGGCTCTTGACCACCGGGGGGGTGAAGCCGATGCTTCCCTCATTAGGTGACTTAAAAATCCCACAGTCAGGGGCCCTGACCCTGCACACCTGTTTCTGTGCTACCCCTGCGTTTGTGAAAAGGCCAAGCAGGGGTGCACATCTGCTTCTGCTGCTGTCCCCAAGGGTTTCCCCAGCAACCGCGGCTCCAGGCTCTCTGCTGAGAATGCTATTTGTCCTTGTGCATGAGACCCTCCAAAGCAACAGATGTAGAGTTCATTTTATCTACTGATCTACCTATCTGCTTCTCTTCATCTTCCTTGGAGGTAGGGACACATTGCATTCAACAAACTCAACATTTCTGAAGCACCGACTATGTGCTCGCTCTATGCTGTGCAAAGCTCTGTATACAGTAATGAATAAAGCAGACCTGGGGAAAAGTCAATAAACAGGGCATTAATGTTAACTCAGGCCAGCTCCAAAGGCTGGCTCCAATTCACTGATTCCTCTGCATACTCTCATCTGCTTCTTCCTACTTGGGTTGAGACAGGCCTTTCTTCCAAATATACCAGTGGAATTTTCTCCTAATTGGCCTCTCAGCTTTTAACTCTCTACCTTCTCATTTATTTTAAGAAACTGAAGTGAAAATCCTTCCTTAACAGGAAACTGATCCCACTTTTCCTTAGGTCCTATCCTCAGAGGCCTCTTCAGTTGAATACAAACATAATAAGGCAGCCCGCTCTAGTAGGGCAGTCAGACAGATCTCGTTTCCGCCCACAGGACATCACTCACTCAGTCTATAGCTGCATCTCCATTAGAGCCAATGGCTCACAGGAAACACCCAGGCGCGTCCAGCAACCCTTCTAAGCTGAAGACTTCACTTAAGATCCATTTCATCCATGAAACCTTATACAGCTAACTCTACTTGGTCTGCTCCACTCTGGGTACTCCAACAATGCCTTTAAACTAGATCACATATCCCATTCATTCATTCATTGATTCACTCATTCCCACTGGAGATTAAATCTACAATAAGATGTATTTTAAAACACATGCAAAGAAAAATCAGAACAAAGGAAAAACAAGATCCAAAGGATAAGATGATGTCAGGGAAAATTTCATGTAGAAGTAATACCACTGGGCTCTGAATATTAAACATAAGTTGGATTTTCAGCTCGTATCTTCCTGGTAACCAAAGCAGACCAGAAAGCACAGTGATAAGATTTACAGTGGCCATGAGGGGCGCCTGGGTGGCTCAGTGGGTTAAAGCCTCTGCCTTCGGCTCAGGTCATCATCCCAGGGTCCTGGAATGAAGCCCCGCATCGGGTTCTCTGCTCAGCAGGAAGCCTGCTTCCCCCTCTCTCTCTGCCTGCCTCTCTGCCTACTTGTGATCTCGGTCTGTCAAATAAGTAAATAAAACCTTAAAAAAAAAAAAGATTTACAGTGGCCATGAGATAAAAACACACCAGACTCTGAGGAGAAGCAGAGTTTTCACTATAGCATTTGGCATTTTCCCCACAGGTCATTATACCATTTCTCCCATGGATCATTACCAAGGGGAGTGTGTGCTCTCTATCATTTCTAAGGTTACGGTACAACATTTCATAGGGCTGCTTCTTATAAAATGAAAATCAAATGGATCAATTCTGTAGGGTAGGTAGGAAGAGAGTAGTAATACCAAGAGGCTAATGAATCCATTCTGGCTTCTATCTGGTCTATACTTTTAGGATTATTGCAGGAAGCATCATGAAATCAGAATTTAGCAATATTTATTAGTATTTATTTGGGGACTTAGATTGTTAGTTTCTAGACGTTATGGAAGGTGTCATGAATATATTCTATGGTGGTAGGTCCACACGTCAAAACTGTTATTATGATACTAAATCATCATGTCTTTACAAGTGTACTTGGAGTTTCCCAGAGGCTATAGGATGATGAAGTCATGACTCTAATGGCTATGTTCTAAACATTTCTCAGTTTTATTTATTTATTTATTTATTTATTTTTTAAGATTTTATTTATTTATTTGACAGAGAAAGATCACAAGTAGGCAGAGAGGCAGGCAGAGAGAGAGGAAGAAGCAGGCTCCCCACTGAGCAGAGAGCCTGATGCGGGGCTCCATCCCAGGACCCTGAGATCATGACCTGAGCCGAAGGCAGTGGCTTAACCCGCTGAGCCACCCAGGTGCCCCCATTTCTCAGTTTTAATATCTAATACAGTAAATATCAATATAACTCCTATAAACAAAAGCTCTTCTGTGTCCTCTATAATTTGGAAGAATATACCTAAAGGGCTTCTGAGGCACCAAAGTCAGACCTGCTGTTCCACTATATTGGTTACTTACAAAATAAGTATAGAAAAGTGTTAAAAGCTTAGAGTGGGTGTGCTTTAGAACCTATCGTTACTAAAGTGATCATTCTAAAGGGAATCTACGGTTGGCACTGCTATGTCAGTGGCTGGGGGGAAAAACATTAGCTTATCTAAACACAGCAAGAGGTCATGACATCAGCTTTTTCTTTTCCTTTTTTTAAAAAAATCATTTTTAAGTTTTTATTTTAATTCCAGTAATTCCATATATCACCCAGTACTCATCATGACAAGTGCCCTCCTTAATCCCCATCCCCTATTCCACCCATCCCCCACTCACCTCCCCTCTGGTAACCAACCATCAGTTTGTTTTCTGTAATTAAGAGTCTGTTTCTTATTTTGTCTATTTTTTTTCCCTTTGCTTGTTTTGTTTCTTAAATTCCACATAGGAGTGAAATCATATGATATTTGTCTTTCTCTGACTTATTTCACTTAGCATAATACTCCAGCTCCATCCATGTCATTGTAAATGGCAAGATTTCATTCTTTTTTGTGGCTGAGGAATATTCCATTGTAAATATACCACATCTTCCTTATCCATTCATCAATTGATGGACACTTGGGCTGCTTCTGTGTCTTGGCTATTGTAGATACTGCTGCTATAAACAGGGGTGCATGTATCCCTTTGATTTAGCACTTTTGTCTTCTTTGGGTAAACACCCGGAGGTGTGATTGCTGGATCATAGGGTGGTTCTATTTTCAACTTTCTGAGGAACCTCCATACTGTTTTTCACAATGGCTGCAACAGTTTGCCTTCCCCTTTCACCACATCCTTGCCAGCATCAGCTGTCCTTAGTGTTGTTGATTTCAGTCATCCTGACAGGTGTGAGATGATATTGCACTGTAATTCTGATTCATATTTCCCTGACGATAAGTGGTGATAAACATCTTTTCATAAGTCTGTTTGCCATCTGTGTGTCTTCTTTGGAGAAATGTCTGTTCATGTGGTTATGATATTATTTTAATAATATATAAATGCAGTCTTAGGATTTTAAGGAAAATGAAAAAACCACATAAGAACTACAAAAAATGATGAAAGGTTCAGGGTTATTTAATTCAAAACTGATTCATAAACCAAGGACTGCATTCACTTATAGGGGAGAGAGGAAACACAGAGAGGGAGTTACTTGGACCCACAGATCCATGTCACCTCCAAGGCCTGTCTAATACCTCAGTAAATAAAGATACAACCAAGACATGGGAGGACTATAGGAGTTGACGCTAAATGGAGATCACATTTGAAAAGTCTGGAAACTTCTGATAATGTGACAGAATCCACACATATGTAAGATATTTTCATGAGCAGGGGTGCCTGGGTGGCTCAGTGGGTTAAGCCTCTGCCTTCGGCTCAAGTCATGGTCTTAGGGTCCTGGGATCAAGCCCCACATCGGGCTCTCTGCTCGGCAGGAAGCCTGCTTCCTCCCTCTCTCTGCCTGTCTCTCTGCCTACTTGTGATCTCTGTCTGTCAAATAAATAAATAAAATCTTTTTTAAAAAAAAGATATTTTCATGAGCAAAATGCTGACAAAACATTGCCAAAATTCTGGCAACGCAAATGCGTTCACCATTCATGAAGAGCCATGTAGGTTAAATACACAGGAAAACTCTGATGGCAAGGGTTTCCAACAGAAACAGGTGGCTCAGGGATTGCAAGGGATTTTATTTTTTTTAATGCTCTAAGGATGATTCAGGAACAGTGTTGGGTGGTGGATGGGAGGAGGGAAGCTGAACTAGACTGTGCTCAGTAACTTCACTGTCCTCCACCCTTTTCATTCTTCAATCTCAAAATACTCTGCTTGAGAAATCAGCAGCTGAATTCCTAATCAGGAGGATACATCATTATCTCCAAGCCTCCAGAATGGTTATTAGCGGACTCAATTCTAAAGAGGAAGTGGGGTTTGGACTGAGTGTCTGCAATCACCGTCTATTTCCAGCTAAGAGGATTCCCCCACAGTGGAAAATGTGTAGGATGATCTCTCAGGGCCTCACTGGAAATCCCAGGTCTGTGTTCTACATTCCAGTGCACCGTGTTCCACAGTAACGCCAGCAAGGCCATTCCTTTGGTGGCCCAGTAAACACAGGGAGGCTGTCTTATGAGGTAGGTCTACCAATGTACAGTCTGGGACCCAGTTAGGGAAGGAAGAGTGAGGTAACAGTGCCTCGTGTTTCCTCAGATGCCCAGTGCTCTATCTACATATCCATATTCAGATATGTAATGTTCGCTGAATCAGCTGAATGTGTTTGTTTATGCAAAGATTGTTTATGCAAAAATAGTTACATTCATATTTACATATAAGAGACAGCTTCCCTTGGCTTAACCCCCTACGATCCTCAGGAAAACACAGCAAAATAAAGCAAAAACAAAACTATACTGACTCATTAGCATTTGCTAGTTGCCTACGTTAACACAAAGCACTTGGCTAGATGCTCTGTGGACCTCAAGACACGGTTCCTGACACATTTGTAACCAAGAGAATGACAACAGGCAATCACATCGCTGAAATTTAAATCCCGTATTGATTTCTAGAAATGTTTTTACAGTGTCTATAGCTTTGTAAAAATAAATAATATTTGCATAATTAACTAGCATTTTAACAAGAATGATGTCCCCCCATCAGTCTTTGCTTCTCAACTATAAATCTGTATATAGTTGCTTCTCAACTATAAAGAACGTTGAGGGTAGAGGCCAGGTTTTCCACTGCAAAGTGTGTGGCCTTCATGGAAAATCTTAGAAATCATTTCCCTTTTTCCATCACCTACTGGAGGGAAACTACTACCCTTCGTAAGCAGACTAAGGTATCTCTCTTTATCAGCCCATCCAGCTGGTATTACTTTGAATTTGGTGAACAGAAGTTTTCTGAGGTTTTATAAATCTATAGGGAAGGATGTCAAGGAGTATCTTTAAGTGGGGAATAAAATGGTAGCCCCCCACCCCTGGTCCCCAAAAGCCTTTTTTATTTTCACCGACTTCAATGAATTTTGGCAAAGGTGTGAAGCTAAATGTTCTCTAAGACATGACTGAATGCTAGATCTTTGAAAAACAACAACAACAACAACAACAAAAAACGGGAAGCTGGATTAGGCGTTCACCCAGAGAGCATGACCTGAACAGCTAAGGAAAGAATCCCTTCGGTCCCTGAAATGTCCATGGCAGCTGGTACAGGAAAAGAGAAATTGCAACATTAGCGATTTATTCATTTGGGTGACTCATGGTCCCCTATTAAAATGCTCATACCCCTTAATTATCATATTCAGAAAACTCAGCAAGTTACACCAGGGCGTAAATTATGTTACCGGATTCTTTGCACAGGCCAATCAGTTTGGGAAACGTGTAACTAGGAAGACGTAGGAACCTCTTTGGGGAGGGCAGGCCTGGTTAGGGAGGGCAAAGGGAGCCCTGGCAGCGAGGACCATGGGAGGGTGCTAAGTCAGGCAGGCACGGGGAAGACAGGACACAGGAGCGCGGGAGTCTAGAGACACAGGTGTAAAGGTCTGGAGATGATGAAAACAACTGGGCCAATGGCACCATGGGCTCCCTCACTAGCACGTCCAAGATTTGGTGCAACAGCCTTTGATGTGCTTTCCCCACTCCGGGGGGAGGATGGTGGACACCGGCGGATAGCAGGATAGTCTCACTCCCTTGACCTGCAGCTAGAGGAACATCTCACTTGAAGCAAAAATGAAGCAGTTTAAAAAGCAAAGCTCCTACCACCCGCTGGTTCTGAAGGAGAAAACTAGCCCCGGAAGTGACAGAACAAGGTCCACAAGAGCCCTTTTGCCTCGTGCGGGGTCAAACGCTCACTTCGCGAACCAGGCGGCTGCCGCTGCTTTGACCTAATGCGGAAAGTGTCTGCCCCATTTCTGGGCCTTCTGAGTGCTGTCAACAGCCCGCACGGCTTCTACAGACAACCCCGGACAATGTTACAGCTGTCTCCTCGCCTGCCAAAACCCCTCCAACTTTCAAGGCTCCCTGAATTCTTTTCAATCGGGGCTGGGAGCTAGAGCTGACGGCGGACGGTTCAGCTCCAGTGTTCTTCATTTTGGTTACGGAACTGTAGATCCGCCTGACGCGGGGAATGCTCCGGCACAGAGCTCCCTTCGAGACACTGTGAGGTGGGTGGCCAATGGCGAGCTCTCTTCTGCTCAGATTTCATGGAACTGAACTGAAAAACAAGTTGCGAGGCTTACATCTGGGAAATCCACCCTGGTCCCTGCAACACACCCTCAGCAGCATAAAGAAATCCCACACGGGGTGGTGGGGGGGCGGGGTGAGGAGTCCTTTCACGCCTGCCCTCCTGCGGGCAGCTGTCCGTTCATCAGTTCCAGGTACATGTGTGCCACGTTTCTTCTTCTTCTTCAAGATTTTATTTACATGGTTGAGAGAGAGAGCACAAGCAGGGGGAGCGTCAGGCAGAGGGAGAAGCAGACAACCACTGAGCCAGGAGCCCAACACAGGACTCGATCCCAGCCCGCTGGGATCATGACCTGAGCCAAAAGCAGATGCTTAACCAACTGAGCCACCCAGATGCCCCTCTGTGTTTCTGATGCTGCAAATCTGTAAGTCACCTGTTGGAATGCTAGTAACACACTCTTACTGTTATGAGTAACACTAATTCTTAATATCAGAATTGCCTACTTTAGATGCTGGTTTATAGTCACATTTCCCACAGCAGAACTTAAGCAGCAGAAACCCAGGAATAATTTAGTAATAGAAACTTTTTTTTTTTAAACAGATTTTACTTATTTATTTGAGAGAGGGGGGTGTAGCAAGAGAGAGCATAAGCAGGGGGGAGGGGAAGGCAGAGAAGCAGGCTTCTTGCTGAGCAGGGAGGCCCACGTGGGGCTCCATCCCAGGACTCTGGGATCATGACCCGAGTTGAAGGCAGACACTTAACTGACTAAGCCACCCAGCCGACCCTATGATAGAAACTTTTTAATGTTCTGTAGCTGGTGTGCAATCCGAGTATGCGGCAAAGCCTGATGAACTGTGGGTGCGGTTAGGGAGACAGTAACCCTTGAATATTGAATGGATTTGTGTTTGCATGTCCTTGACCACATCTCTATCCTGCTGCCCACACGGCCGTCTTGCCATACCACACCCTAGCCTTGTATTATAAACTTTCCCCACAGAAACACTTACTTTCTCTAGGATTCTAATTTTAAGCCTCTTCAAATGGCTACAGGTGGACTCTTCTGGAATCTGTCTTTTTGTTATTTTGAAACATTATGTGTCAAAGTAGAGGCTATCTATAGCGTATTACTTTGGCTGGTTGTGTGTTCGGAACAGAAAAGCATATCCTATGTGGACTGACCCAGCGGTCTTTAAGGGTGGAGAGTGACTGCTTCTCTCATTTTCATCTTCTCATTTTGTCTCCCTCAGCATCCTAGTTTCATTAACAAGGATGTCAGGCACCCAGCATGCTCCCAATAAACATTTATGAATGAATGAACGAATGAATGAACGAACGAATGAAAGAACTGGTTAATGTTGCCTTTTCCTTCCCCATCTTCCCAATGACCTGCTGACTCCTGGGGTCCCAGAGCCATCCACACATTTTCACCTCCAGCTGGCCCTCTCTGGCTCTGATTTTCTCACCTCCATTCCTCTCCACCTAAATTTAATGGTTTTGGGTTTCAGTGGGTCTTGCCAACTAATGGTACCGAATCTGATGATTTGCCACGTTCGGAATTTTGAAACTTCTTACTTACTCTAAAAATAGTAACTCAAAGCAATGATCTCCACCTTAAATTAAACCTCATGCATGGGTAGCTTATCAGTTCTCTCACATGTAGGAAAAAATGACTTTTAAATATTCAGAATGCACTAAAAGACAGAATTTTAAAAAATCCACACAAGTACACATGCAGACACACACACACGTGAGCACACACATGGAGAGAGGAAGAAGACACTATAGACTATTTTTTAAGATGATGCAGTAATCCACAGTCCAGAACTTCAACACTTAAATGCTAAAATCATAAACTGAGATATATTTTGTCTCATCGCATAAAACCCCAAGATAATATGAAAACAAAAAAAAAAGATGACAACTCTGAGAAGAAAGGGAAAGCAAATGTGAACTGTTGAGTTTTCTTCTTAGTCAAGAGTAATAACATGAAGACTGAAGGGTCCAGAATAAATGTAGTTAATAAAACTGAAGTCTAAAGTCAATGGGACAGGGGCGCCTCAGTGGCTCAGTTGGTTGGGCGACTGCCTTCGGCTCCGGTCGTGATCCTGGAGTCCTGGGATCAGTCCCACATCAGGCTCCCTGCTCAGCAGGGAGTGTGCTTCTCCCGCTAACCTCTCTCCTCTCATTCTCTCTCTCTCCCTCCCTCTCAAATAAATAAATAAATAAATAAATAAATAAAGTCAAGGGACAATAAGCACAATGTCAAACTAATGATGCATTCAAACATTTTAGATCAGATGAGTTTTACCCTCTATCCTGGGAACATGAAATGGACCAGAAAACTCCTGATTATTTCAGAAGAGTTTTGGAGGACAAACATCATAACATTTGAATAGGCTCAAGAGGTTGATTCGGAAAGCTATACCTTTAATGTCAGTCTCCCGCAACATTCTAGAATGAATTATTAGATGGTTTCTGGGTGCCTACACAGGAAACGATAGGTCACCAACATGGAATCACTAAGAACGAATCACTATAGGAAATGTCCTTCATTTCTTCTCATGGAAGACTCATCTCACTGTTGTTAGAGAAGTGTTGCCCATTTCCTGTTTCTCCATTTCAGTGAGACTGGTGATGTAGATGCTCATGATGTGTTGTAAGGGGAATATATTACTGCGGCCTGAATAATTAGAAAGATGAGCAAATATGCTGTTAAACAAATGACTCAAAAGTTAATTAGAGAATCCTGAACAGCCTGGGGCACAACCTTCAAAGGTAGGTCACGAGGATTTGAATTTGGTTTTGTATAAAAGCCCTGGTAGAAAACCTAAAGAAAAAAGGCATGCTTACAGATTTACTAAATCCATGCATGAAAGAAAACTGGTAACGCTATCATGGAGGAAAAAGGGAGAGCAGAATTTCCAATCTGAAAGATCTCATTAGATGCTACTAATGGACTAAAATAAACTAAAATTCTCCAAAGTTAATTGGGAGAAGATGTAAAATTCTGAGTCTGAATTTGAAATTCTCCTGCGAAAGGGCAAGGCACTCCGTATCACCATGTGCTGCCTCTGGCTGGTGGCCTGTGCTTCCCCAGAAGCTTCTCTCACACCCCCGGACACCGCGTCAATAAGATCCTGACTCAAGGCATCATTTCAATTTTGAAGACAAGAATCAAAGAAGACGAAAATTATTACGATTTTAAACAATATACACTGTAACACTGAACATCTCAGTCTCCCTGACTCAGCCCTCTTGGGCAAAGACAGAAGTCCTGGCAAGGAGAAAAGACAAGTTCATTCCCTTCTCAGAAGACTGGCTCTGAGCCACTGGGTTACTCTTCCTGGGAGATTATAACTCACAGTAAGGGGCAGACAGGTAACCACAAAGCATGATGGAGACAGTGGTGGGCTAGGGTAGGAAGAAGAGGCAATGGTGGATGGGGAATATGGTCCAGCTCCAGGGAAGGTATGCTGCCCTTCGTCTAAGCTCATCATCTTAGTTAGCTGTGGTTTCCATGTGCTGGGAAGGGATTTGTGAGAACAAGTCAAGTCTCTTGTCTCTTAAAAACAAAAAACAAACAGCAGCAAAAGCTATCCCTCAAAGTTCATAGTCCCAAATGAGAAGAAGGGAGCAAAAACTTTTGCCACTGAACAGGAAGACCGGACTGTTCTGTTTGCATAAAGTTCCCAGGGAGGAAGAAGGAGGGATGTGGACCCGTGATAAGATCACAGCTTCCAGACTGAGTGGCTTTCCCTGACCCTCCGGTCTTGGGAGTTCTGGACCAGAATTCTGATCCCTTCTGGTTTGACAAAGGAAAAATAAAACCAAAAACAGAAAGGGGGAAAGAAAAAACTTTCCCAAGTTACTGATCTCCGTTCCCCCTCATTCCTTCTGTCTTTAGTCCATTCATCCCCCACTGTAATTTGAAGGAGAAAACACCATTTCGGTAAGATCCCTAATATTTCCATATCTGCAGCATCCCAGCCTTAGAGACCATACTCAGAAAAGCACAATTTGGTGCTTTATGGGATTTGTTTTGTTTGTATTTGTTTCTGTTTTGTATTTGTTTTCAAATTACACACATTTTTCAATGTATTCCAAATAAAAGGAATCCTGCTTAGGAATTTGACTTACTGGACTTGGAATTAAGCCCAGGCAGAGTTCATTTTATCCAGAAAGTCTTTTTTTTTTTTTTTAGTGTACATCACGTTGGGGTTCAGTATTAGAAATGACGAGACTGACCTCAAGTATTAGACAACAACTCAATATTTTGCCCTCTCTCCTTTTCCTCTTTCCATGTTATTTATAAACCATTTCTGCCATACCCACTGCCATGTGTCTGGGCTTTTTTTAGCCATACATTTTGCACCTTCATTCAGCTTTGGCTATAATCCCAGGCCTCTGGCTCAGATGTGCTTTATGGCCTGGCACGAAGGGCCCTCTGAGGTCAGGGGGCCTTGTCAGGAGGGGTGAAGAGCAGAGAGCCTGGAAAGACAGGCCAAAGGCAATGAAGGCCTGAGGGGACAAGCTGTCCTTAGATTCTGACTTCCATTACGTTTCCATGCAAAATGTAGCAACTCCCACCAAAGCTTGGTGAAGGCAAGTGGGCTTTCCACAGTGAACTCTCCTAAAAGCATACGTGACATTCCTTTCATGTTCAGCCTTTAGATCCCCCAGTTCAACAGTCCTATTCTATCAGAGTCAACTTTCATCTACCTGAACAAAGAGACCCATCAATCAAAAAGTTAAGCCCATTTCTCAAGAAATAAACTTCCTGATTCATAAAGCTCGTTACTACTGGACACAGGTATACTTGGCTCTCAGAAAGTTTGGTGCCCTCCAAAGAACACATCTCTTCTTTTCTTCTAAACATTTTTGCTGAAAATTCTAAAGTTGTGCAGAAGAGAAATAGGAGGCAGAGGTGGAGTAGGGAAGGCAGAGGGGGCAGAAGAAAGGATCCCACCAGACCGAATGACTTCTGAGCTCTCTCTCTGTAGTTATGTAACAATATCTTCTATCTATTGACCATTTTCGTGCTTAATAGGCTTGAAAGTTCTTCACGCGGTTCAGATGATTTAATCCTCGCAATAAGCCTGTATGCTAGGCACTATTATCCGCTTTTACATATTAAGGAAACTGAGGCACACAGTGGTGAAAGTGGTAGAGACAGGATTCAGAACTAGTCTGTTCTCTGAACCACTCTGGTTTATCGCCTCCACGTTCTATGGATGCCTACGATACTGGACAGCTTCACACCTGCATTCTCTCCCTTTCAACCTTACTAACTCCACCACTCCCTCCTTTTCAAGTTTGTTGCAAAGATTACACTTGTACATTTGTTTAGTATTTTATTCATCAATAAAATAAAGAGATGGTGATATTCCTTAGAATCCTGAAACTTCAAATGGTCAAAATTTGGGGGGTAAAGTTTTTTAAATTTTAATTTTAAACAAGTAAGCTATGACAACAGTAATAAACTGAAAAAATGTGCACTGAAAGGGGCAGAAAGGTGTGTGGCTATAATTCTTACACCCTGCAAGCTCACCAGTCATTGAGCTGCAGGAAGGAACCACAGGAAGTTGCATGGAACATTCCAGAATGGGGGTCGGATAATGACTGACTGCCTAGAATTCATCCTTCAGCTATCAAGTCAGATGTGCCCTACACCCGAAAACTTGAACACACACACACACTGAAATGAAAAACAAGATGTCATTATTTACATAGGCATTTTTGTTCCTTTAACCATGCTATGCCAATGTAGTGCTTCTGTATACGCTATTTATGAACCAGAAAAACCGTAAGAGAGAAAACCAGATTGAGGGAATCCTCTCACTGGAGTTCCTATCAGAAAGGAAGGCAGGCATCATGCAAGCCCATGGAAAAGCCGATCCAACCGACAGCTACTTAATTTTGATTAACATGGTTTTCATTGACCTATTCAGGAGTTTCAATGTTGCACAAAAGTGTTTAACTGACCCATGCATGTCATGTTATCCTGGGTTTACAGGGGCAACTGAGGCTTACAGTGAGGTACAATTACTGTAAGCCAAGGTAGCAAAGCTTAAAAATGGTAGGAGGGCAGGGAACTGGAATCCAGATCCTAAGTATTATTCTTTCCAGGCTACACTGTTCATACATAGAGTACAGTGTGGGTCTAGGACTCAAAGCAAATTCTCTTATCTACACGGGTCTATGTGTTGTATGGCAATATTCCAATAATAATGATCATCTACAGTGGTAAGAAAAAATATCAGCCAAATGAAATCTTCTATTATTTGTGTTCCTTAAGAAAAAAAACTATATTAATAAAAGTCACTTACCAATATATTAACAATCAAGGAATAAAGAAGAGTGAAAAACCACCACCACAAAAGGGGTAAACTCATGCTGGTCAATTAATCATGAAGGATCTCGTGGGGGATGAGATATGTGGGTACACACACACACACACACACACACACACACACACACAGGGTGTATCAGTGTTCGGCCTAGGAGTTCTGTTCTGCTGGTCCATGTAGATAACTACTTAGTTTCCTCAAAGCCTGTGGGAGAATATAGCATCTACCGTGTGATATCCAGTCTTAGCTTTGCATCGGCTTTGTGGCTTTTGCTGTTTTGCTGACCCAGACTTCCCCACCTGCCAAGTTCCTCTGCTAAAGGACTCTCGATGCAAGTGTCCTAGAAAGGAGGTATGGGGATTGTGCAAAGACATGCTGATCATTAAACATTCACTAAAGAAAACCTGAATGATTTTACTATGAATATAGTAAGTGTCCATTACACTGTTAATGCTGAGTACGTGTCAGTGCCTTTCACCTGGTGACTGGGAGCTTCTAAACCGTCATGATTAAAAAACAAAACAAAACACCAACTTTGATTTCTTGTAAGACTTGGAAAACCCAAAGAATGGGGGAGATAGGGATGAACTGCCTCCTTTCGCAAGAGGTGGAATTTAGGTAAATGATAGGAGAAATGGGGAGAAACAGGCAAAAATATCCCAAGGATCATCTTTCCCAGGTCAATTTCTGAAATAGGGGAAAAAACCCATAAAGAGATGGTGGAGTCACTATAGAGCTCTTCTCTAAATGTAAGATGTGTGCAAACAGTGTCCAAACAGCTTGAGGCTTGCCTAATGATTCCTCTCATAGCTGTGGTCTGTGGATAGCCCCATGGGGAGCTGCACTGACTGAACCCTGTGAGCTCACTCACTCAGACTGGTCAACCCTGGGCACTGGCACTGAAATATTTTGCTGCTTCTCGGCACCTCCACTAGAGGGCAGCAGGTGGAAAGAAGAGATGTCCACGTGGATTAATGTGGGTGCTTGGCAGTAACAGCTGTGGCGGGGGGTAAGTGCTGGGGGTACAAGGGGACAAGTTAACTGAGTGGAAAAGATGAGAGCCTGGGTAATTAGTGGTTTTCCGTTTCTAAGTGAAGACAGGGATGGCAGGAGAAGGCGTTCAGCATTAGTAGGCAGCTGGAGCAATGTTTCCCAAACCCATAATCTTTGGGTTCATGTTCAAATTTTCCTAAAACAAACACAAACATATAACATGTAAACAAATTCCACGTCACTCCAAATCTTCTGCCTCAGAAACTCAAGGTAGGGAGCTTATGAATCTCAAACACTTCCCAGCTTATTCTGATTCGTTCCCTAAGGGTGTCTGAGGTCCCTTCCAACTCTCAGAAGATGATTTCACTAACAACAAATATGCCTACAGCAACCTTCAGAATAATGGTAACCTTGTCTATCCCTCTGGTAACCTCTCTTTAGAGAAAGAAAGGAAGGAAGTAACCGGAACTGCTAGCATGGACCACACTTACGGTTGGCAGAGCGCTATGACAGACACCTTCTCCCTTAACCTTCGAATCCTCACAACAAGCCTGTAAACAGGAAGACTTAAAGACCCCATTTGCCATCAGGGAACCCGAGCTCCAGAGAGGCTGTCTTATGCTGGTAAGTCTAGAAGCCGTGCCTGGCGACTACAGTTCATTCTACTTCATTATAGCAGGCAGTGCCCTGTCAGCTCTGTTCTTAACCTGGATTTGTAAACAACCTGTTCATCAAATGATTCGGTGGAGCTCTAAGAATGATGGCCAAGTCCAAGTTACATGCAGAAGAGAAACAGAGTCAAGACAGGAAGAAGACAAAGCTGGAATGGCAGGGCCAACAGGCCGTCTCTAACTGTGTCTTTTGGAGCTCCAGGAAGAGGAAGGAAAACAGTCAGTGATAATTTGCGAGCAATAAAGATGAAAGAGGGTGCATGAATCAGGGCTCCCGCTTCCGCAGTCGGCCTGCCCCATGAAAGAGCAGAATGATCTCATAAAGGTCTGTCTCTCCCTCTGATTCGTACCTCTCAAAATCTTCCCGCTGTCGCCCTCTCTGCCATGTGGGTGCCACTCTACATGCACCTTAAGACATGCCCAACTTTTCAGTGTTTCAAAATAGATTTTTTGAGTAGATTCCACCAACGAGGTCTAACCTATGGAGGAATGCACAAAGGAGCAGAAGCTTGGGTGTTGGCCCTACTCCTGCCAGTAACTGCTGGAATCTCGGGGGAAGTCGCTTAACCCTTCTGGGCCTGGGCTTCCTCACCAGTAACCAGGGGGTTGGTGCTGCAGCTTTCACACAGACCCCGAGGATAAGTTTAGTGTCGAATAATTTTGGATTGGTTTCTAACATTTAAAACCTAGGAGATTCACATAAAATACTGAAGATCAACTTTGGTGTACACTCCTGTGAGGAACAAATGGGAGTGGTTTTCCATAGCCTCTTCTAACATACTAGACAATTATTTTGTCTTACTACTTATTATTTTAAGTATTAAAGTTAAATGACTAAAAAGTATAAAATTTATAAATTACAAAATTATAACTTATAATTTATTATATATAATAAAATTATTTTTTATTATATTATATATTACTGTATTATATATCTATGATCTATAATGATAAATCATATATATAATAAAAATTAAAAGTATACAAATTACAAAAAGTATTAAACTTAAGTAACTTATTACTCTTACAGTCTATCATCTGCCTCACCCACCCTCATGCCCCCTGCAAACACACACATACCCTGTGAAGGAAAGCCCCAGGACAGTAGGAGTTTTCTCTTTCTTGTTCACGGAGGCACTGCAAGCACCTAGAACCATGCGTGGCACATAGGAGATGCTCAAAAAATATTTCTCTGAATGAATTTGTAGCAACTTTATGAAAAGTACAGTGTTTTCCTAGTGAGGGAAGCTGTATATAATCTGTTCAACCCAGAAATAAGACATGGATATATCCAATAAATTTGGATAATTTATTATATAAAATATTATATAAAATTTTTTATTTTTATAACATAAAAATATTATATAAGATATAATCATAATTATAAATGATGATTTATAAATCATCATAGGGCCTGGTTTTCATGAGCTGCTAAGGACTAGCAATAATACATTTATGCTTATATGGTGTGTTTGGTTTCTTATACATACAGCCAAATTGAGATTAAAAAATAATGTTGGTGAAGTTTTCACAAGGATTCTGAATGTACCACGAGATGCACCTGCCAGCTGTTTGTCTCCCTTGTAATGCTTAGAGAAACAGCACGGCACGGTTAGTCTACAGGCATGTGACAGACAGCTCGGTACGTGGAATGTTCTGTATTAGTGTGACCTTAAATGTGAAGATTGATTTCTCTGGTAGTAAAAGGCAGGTCTTAAGGCCAATGAAATCTAATCTCACACCAATTATATTAATTTCAACAGCTGGCTTTGCAGTGACCACACTCTCCCATGCTTCTTTTAATAAACGCTCACGGATGGCCCCCTGTCCGCTCCAGAAGCCTTTCATTCTCAAAGTGGTGGAGGGAGAAGTGACAGGAAACATTTGCTGGAAGCAGTCAGATGTGACCGTGCATCCATGGGGATTTGTCAGCCGATGTTTAAGTCGTTGTGTTCCTCATAAACAAGCATGAGTGACAGGCTTTAAGGGTAATCTTCCAAAACAAATGTGACTCATAACCATTAGGGCAGCCCATGTTACAGCTAACAACTCCTGCTCCATATAACCTGTGAGTATCTCTGGAACATGAAATAGGTGGTTTTTCACAGGAGAGGTTTAGGGTAAAATGCTACAGCCTTTCATGCAAATTTGGCCTCAAATATTTGGCTTTTATATGGAGTTTCCTCGCTCATGGCTATTTAACTTAGAACACCTTCCAATAAATTTGAACATGCTGGTACTTTCATGGTGGTCAACCCTACCTCCTTAGTACTAGCAGGACATTATTTAGGCAGACTTATTTATTTTTATCTAAATATACAATGTCAGATTTAGAGTTTAAAACGGGTGTTCATGACACTAAGAATGCTTGTTTTTGAATCAAGACACTGAAAATTATCAAGGTCCACCTGAAGAATACACTCAGGACAGAGCTTGCTGGTATTTTCTTGCTAGGCTTCTGACATCTGTGCTCTACTGAAGGAAATCTAGGTTGGAGTTTTTAGCTTTATCATTTTTGTTTGCTTGTTTGTTATCACTGGAGCAAGTTGAAAAAAAGTTGGGAAAACAGCAGGTTTCTGTGACAACTTCAGTTCTTTAGTTGCTCATTTAAGATTTCATACCAGTTTAACAGTAGCCCTAAGAAATGATAATACCTTCATCTGTGTTACATATTGACTGTCAGCAGGCATCTCAAATACTTCTGGCAAAACTGCATAAATTTATGGTATCGTGGGGTGCCTGGGTGGCTCAGCGGGTTGAGCCTCTGCCTTCGGCTCAGGTCATGATCTCCGGGTCCTAGGATCGAGCCCCATGTTGGGCTCTCTGCTCAGCGGAGAGCCTGCTTCCCCACCCCCCCTCCAGCCGCCTGCCTCTCTGTCTACTTGTGATCTCTCTCTCTGTCAAATAAATAAATAAAATCTGTTTAAAAAATTTATGGTATCATATGAAAAAAAAATTAGTCAATTAGCAATTACTATCACAGAGTTTCAGTTGTATAGTCCAACTGGTTTTCTGTGGTTTGGGTCAAAGGCAGCCTTTTCTTCCTTGGGACTCCCACAATATTTTGTGCATTTTATATACATACACTCATTTCTGATGTCTCACATGACCTCTCTTTTTCTTTCAACCTCTTTGTTTACTTGACAAACCGTAAAGCCTCTCAAAGTTTATTTATTTATTGGTTTTCAGCACCTGGCCCCAAAAAACCAAAATGAATGAACATGGGAGCCAGTGAAAACGTAAGTGATATACTGTAAACAAATGTGTAAAGATTTTATTTTTAAAATAAGGACTTCAACATGCTTTATGTAATTTGACTCCCAGAACAATCCTGGGCATAATCTGTCCAACAAGGACTCACCAGATCTGGACCAGTGGTTCCCAACTCGGGGGGCCACGTGCCCTCCCCAGGGAATGCTTAGCCATGACTGGAGATGTTTTGGTTGTTACAGCTGAGGGTGGGAGTGCAGCTCCTACCACCTGCTGGGTAGTGTCAGCAGAGGCTGCTAAACACTGTACAACACATAGGACGCCTCCCACCACAAAAAAAATTATCCGGCTTAAACTGTCAGTAGGCCGAGTTTGAGAAACCCTCATCTAGGCCTTCGGTCTCTGAAAACCAGTGTAACTCTATGATCTGTGAAGTCCTGTCCAACAATGTTTTTCTGATTAAGTATATCCTGTAAGAAGTTATTCAGTATACCATATAAAACTACCTCTTGCATTCAGTCATCTTCCTCAAAACACGAACAACGAGCCAAGAAGCATGGGACGAGCAAGTTCATGGTTTGAGTCCTAATTGTTGAGCCAGGAATTGGTTTGTCAGCTCTGTTCTTTTAGAAAAAGCACTTAGATGTAGTTAGTACCTGGATACCTCCATGTATTTCAAGAAGAATGAATTCAGAACATTTACAAGTTCAGCTGTTTCTTACAATCAGAGCTCCTAGGAGGATAGCTAGAGAGGACTAGGTGGATTTAATGATCGGCTGTTTAAAGGAAACTTCAGAGTCAAAATGCTGGCAAGTGAATTCTACCTTTTGCCTTTGAGAAAACCATCCCTGAGCGCATGGGAGTCCGCAGGAAGTGATGGCACTATTGAGAACGATGGAGGCAGCCAGAAAGCCCTTTTGTTTGTCACAGCGGAGTATCTTTCTATAACTTGCAAAAATGATTCCCTAACATAGTAGGTGTAATGGAGTAACACATTTGGATCTTTAATAACTTGGTCTCCAGCAATAAACTATAGGTTTCAGTAAACATTAATTTCAACAATGCAGAAGACCATTGATCAGGGAGAAGAGAGGAAGCTCAGGGATCATATTACCCAGATTTTCTGCCTATTTTTATTTTTCTCATGTATTCACATGAAATCATACCTGGAAACCTACTGTGTAAAATCAAAATGACTTATTATATGAAGCTGTGTTTGAACAAGAATACTGCACCAGAGTGCCTTGGCAAGTTAGCTCCAAACTCCCACACCTTAACTCCAGCCCTCTCTGACCTATTTATTCATCCCACTTCGGGATAATTACACTTGGCATAGAGTTCTTTCTTGAACATCAACCTAATTGTCCCTGTTCTTCCCCTTTTGAAGAAAAGGTAAACAAAGAGGAGATTAGGCTTTACTGAAAACCTGAGTCTTACAGGGAACCATGCCACCTACTTAACACACTATCTTGTTTGATTCTCATGGATAATTTTTTTTTTTTTTTTAAAGATTTTATTCATCCACTTGACAGACAGAGATCACAAGTAGGCAGAGAGGCAGAGAGAGAGGAGGAAGCAGGCTCCCCGCTGAGCAGAGAGCCCGATGCGGGGCTCGATCCCAGAACCCTGGGATCATGACCTGAGCCGAAGGCAGAGGCTTTAACCCACTGAGCCACCCAGGTGCATGGATAATTTTATGAGCAAGGATTATTATCTTTATTTTAAGATGAGAAACGGAAGTCCTGAGAAAATAATTTGCTGAGATTTGCAGAGTTGAAACAGGCTAAGCTGAAATTCATACATGCGTATGTTTGATTCCCAAAGTCTGTATTTACGGTATATTACTTTGCCACGCTATACAAACAGAACTGGTTAAAGCCCTCCTCAAGATGATAAAACAAACATCTTTCCACGGCCTCTTCATTACTCTCAGACTGAACATCACTAGTTCCTTTCATGGGATCTCAAGAGTCTTCACCATTAAGTCTGTTTTGTCCTGGTTTGTCAATATTCTTCTGACATCTTTGTGTCTTAATTCACCAGATCATTCTAGATATGTTGTGGCCAGTGCAGAATTCAGAAGACTGGCGCTTTCCTTGTTCTAGACCCTCTGTTTCTTTTTTAGATTTTTATTTGTAAATTTTTATTTATTTATTTGAGAAAGAGAATGAGAATGAGAGATCATGAGCAGGGGTGGGGGGAGGGTAGAGGGAGAAGCAGATTCCCCACGGAGCAGGGAGCCCCAAGTGGGACTCAATCCCAGGACTCTGGGATCATGACCTAAGCCAAATGCAGACACTTAATGGACTGAGCCACCCAGCTACCCAGACCCTCCGTTTTTAACAAAGCAGCCTGAACTTCCTTTAGCAGCTACATCAGAATAGATTAGTTACCTGTAGTTGGAATTGAACTAAATAACCAAGTCTTTTTTACAAAGGACTTGCCGTAAGCCAGGAATCTCACGTTCTTCAATCCTGAAGGTAAGTTTCTTAAACCTATAGACACAGGACTTTACATTTATCCCTATCAAATTTTATCTTGGTAGTTCTGGCCCCTACTGCAGGCTGTCAAGATGCTCTGAAGCCGACGTCTGTCATTCAGCACATTAGATCTCTTTAGCTTTCCGCCATCGGCAGATGTGATGAGCCTGCCTGCCTTGCCGGCACTCTAGCCACTTATGAAAAAAAAAGTCTGGAAGAAGAAGGTCTATCACAAAGGACTGAAAGTAGGGCTTGTTAGGAGGGAATCTTTTCCAAAGTACCACATCCATACCTAAGAAATAATAGAAAACCTAATTTTGGAGTTGAAAGGGACAGGTTAGATATTTTTTCTCTGAAAGTTCTATTAATAGACAAGCAACTGAATTTAAAGAAATTAAGAGCTTTTGCCCAGAACCACAGAGCTGATCACTGATAGAACTAGATTCATGACCCGGGTTGCTGATTAATTAATGTGTGTGTGTGTGTGTGTGTGTGTGTGTGTGTGTGTGTGTGTGTGTTTTCCCCATCACACCATTAGATGGGATCACTAATGGCCAAGAAGACATCCCAAATTTGGTTTAAGTAGCTTCTTGATACAATTTTTCTTTTCTAACACCTTGCCTTTTTCTCCTAAGAAAGCAACACAGAAAGAAATTCCAGTGAACTGAAGACTCTTGTTCTTATAAACTCAGTTTCACCACCACGGACTTACAGGGAGAAATCCTTTCAGAAAAATGGCATACGAACAATGTTCACCCAACATAAATCCTATCTACAAAACAGGGCATGCTTATCCCATGAACAGCAAAACTTTGGGTAAGAAAGGGTAGATTCAGAAACAGGCAAAAATATATCGCATAATAGTGTCTGTGTGTGTAGCATAACTCCAGAAACATGTTAGTGGAGACCGGAGACAGCTTCCTTTTCACTTTGACAGCTTCTGCATTCATAGAGAATACGTGAAAACCCATGAATGACACAGAAGAGAAAACCCAGAGCTGATTTCATAAGCAGTCCTTATACCTCCCTACAATGATGAGGGGAGAGCCATGTGGATAACAGGACTGGACAGCATGAGAAGGGGTTGTTCAGTGACCCAGGAGGTACTTTTCACAGAGCTTTTTCCCAAAGGAGAAGAGGCAGTTCCTGTCCCTATAATCTTTGGCTGCTGATTTAGCCTCAGGAAGGGATGCCCATTTGCTTTGAGAAAACTACCCCCACCTCTTCAGAAGTTATATCAATTTATAAATATATAATTTATATTATATATGAAATAATTTATATTATATATTATAGATTATAAATAAATGTATATTATATCACTTATTATATAAAGAGTATATAAATAATATATATTATATAAATAAGTTATATTAGATCTGAAGTAATGAGGTCCAACATCGGAAGTCTAAGTACTGCATCTAACGACCCTGAATCTAAAGGACTTATTGAAGTAGTTCCTGGAATCGCCTCCTGCCTTTTTGACATAATATAACTATGATTCTTTCACAGGCTGATCAGGTAAACCAGCAGCTTCCAGGAAGGACATGGGATTCCCACAGAGGTACGATAGTTAGTTAGCCACTGGGAGAATCCTGGGACACGAGAGGCAGTGTAGTGTGTGCTCTGGCTTGGGACTCTCACTTTTGCCCTCATTACCATTGTAAACTAATTACTTAATTATTCTTGGTGTTCTTCCCTAAGGTAATAATGGAACTTGCTCTTAGCATTGCTGTGAAGAGTAACTGAGGTAATACATATGAGGTAGTTAAACTGGAGCCACTTGGGGTGCCTGGATGGCTCAGTCAGTTAGGCAGCTGACCCTTGATTTTGGCTCAGGTCATGATCTCAGGGTTGTGGGATCAAGCCCCACCCCATGGAGCCCCAAGTCAGGCTCTGTGCTCGGCATGGAGTCTGCTTGTCCCTCTCCCTCTGCTCCTCCCTCCACTTGTGCTCTCTCTCTCTCTCCCCTTCTCTCAAATAAATCAATAAAATCTTTAAAATATGGAGCCACTAAAATGGTTCTATGTAATTATTGCCATGAATTTGTTTTAACTTGGTGTCTCCACATCCCTAGTTCACCGACAGACTAACCTGGGGACCCGGCCTCACTCCCCTCGACATTGTCTTGCCTCACAGCAAATGCTCAGGAAGCGGTCACTGAACTGCACTGACTTTCCCAGTATCACCACCAGCATCAGAACCAACTCACCACAGACCCACCTGCTGACTTGGTCAAATTCAATTTTATTAAAAATACAAGAACTGGGGCACCTGGGTGGCTCAGTGGGTTAAAGCCTCTGCCTTCGGCTCAGGTCATGATCCCAGAGTCCTGGGATCGAGCCCCACATTAGGCTCTCTGCTCAGCGGGGAGCCTCCTTCCTCCTCTCTCTCTCTCTCTGCCTGCCTCTCTGCCTGCTTGTGATCTCTGTCAAATCAATAAATAAAATCCTTAATAAAAAAAATACAAGAACTAGAGCCCTACAGTTTTTTTTTAAACAAACTTATCCTCTGAATATTCACTGTAAAAATGATCCCTATAGAAGTGTCTCATTTAATAAAAGTCTACGCTACAACATCAGTTCTGCTGTTGAAAACCCCTTAAACATTAGAATCCTCTTCTCAGCAGTTTCCTGAAGGCATTATTATAACTAGCTTCCCAAACTCTCTTGTGCAACTGCACTGCTTCTTTTAGGCATACATTGTTACTCATAAACGGCACAGCTCCATTTCTTTTTCTTTTTCTTTTTTTTTAAGATTTTTATTTATTTATTTGAGAGACAGAGATCACAAGCAGGCAGAGAGGCAGGCAGAGAGGGCAGGCAGAGAGAGAGGAAGGGAAGCAGGCTCCCCACTAAGCAGAGAGCCCGACGCGGGGCTTGATCCCAGGACCCGGGGATCATGACCCGAGCCGTAGGCAGAGGCTTTAACCCACTGAGCCACCCAGGTGCCCCTGCATTTCAAACCCAATTCTGACAAAGTTCAAGATCAATACTCTGAAATCCCTAACGTGGACTGCTTCTCCTCATGATGAGGGAAGAAAGACATGGGAGTCTGATACGACTGGTACGGAGACTTGCTTACTGACCCTTCCCCTCCGAGCACCTCTGCAGGCTCTCTGAGTATCAGCCAAGGCTGCCTGACCAGCCTCTCGTTTCCTCAGGGAGCTCCTTCCCAGGCTCCCTCAACCCTCTCACAGTCTAAGCCTCTGGCTGGTTGTTGCTGCCTCAAGGAGGTGAGAGCCAAGGCAAGATGACAGCACCAGAGGGGCATCTTGCATAACCAAATCAAGTGCAAATCCAACTGGGTCCTACCAACTAAATAATTGAATGCCCACTGTGGGCTGGGAGGCAGCCGGTCTCATGACAGCCTGGAGTTTCAGTCTTTTCCTTCTACCTTCTGCTTTGAGGCATCGGTTGCCTCTCCCCATATCAGAGGCTCTGACTCTGGATTCATAGCAACCCACTCCCAATGAACTCGTTGGAAAAATCACCGCCTACATTCAACAGGGAAGAGTTCTATTTTAGATACATTTCATGTTAAAGAAAGTGCTTTGTATTCTATTTTTTCCTTAAGGTAAGTTTTTTAGACCCAGGAACCAAATTTTTTAGCACCCATCCATGGAAATCAGACAAGAGAGTCCAGGCATAGCGAGAGTAGCTACACTTTTGCCTTTCACATCCATAATGGCTAAGATAAACATGAGTCTGCCATACAGATACAGCCTGGGTATGCTCAGAAATTAATCTGGCTCTTCTGTTCCTCGATCAGAGCTTTCGAGGAAGTCGGGCTTAATGATGACAGCAAAGGGTGGGAGAGTTAGTCAACTGTGCTTATGAAGTTCAGAGCAAACATCCAGAGAATATGGTGCTGGCACAGCTCACATGGGCAGCTGGGCACAGTCACACACCAGTTTGTGAGCCCAGCCAGGGCTGGCAGAGCATGGCCCCTTGGGGACTTCAGTGCATTCTACTCCTTGCTAGATCTGGCCGAACTGCCCTGATGTGGAGCAGGGCTCTTGGACGGACTCCTGCCCATTTCCCTGTTCTCCTGCTCCCATCAATTTTATTAAAAATTCCATCACAACACATTCTTCCATCATCATCTATTGTTAAGAAAAGCATGGTGCCTCTTGCTCCAACCAAGGAAGCAGCTGGGTCAGTGGCTGGGTAGAGAACGGAGGATACGTCCTAAATGTTAAGAACACAAAATGGTCCTTTCCTTAAAAAATGGCCTCTTGTGTTTGGGGAGGCCAAAGTTCCCCCAAGTACAGAGTGGTCAACACCACCAATTCAATCTCCCATGATGTGAATCTGTTAATTCCAACACATAGCACATGGCTATCCAGAAGGCAAATGCTCTAAACATGATTTCTTGTTCCACAAATTTGCAAGATTTTATTAAAAAGTTAGGGAATACAGAAAACACCAGTTTTTTTCAAGTTCAGAGATCAAGAAACTAAGTATTTTAGCAATATAACTTTGAATTTTAATTTTGAGGGTTTCATACTTCAAGATGGGTTCTCATTGGAAAATTGCAAAGACCTGGTATTTAAGGAAAGGAACTCGGAAAATTGATCCAGCTTTCCATATAATCTCTAATCAGATTTTTCGTAATCCAAAGGTCAATGTCCAAAGGGGCAGAGAAAACTTGGATTTGGGATCTGCGGGATACCTCTCTATGTCTGTCAATATTTGAGATGGTTTAATCAGGTAGGTGGGACACAGATAATGTGGTGTCAGAGGTTTGGTGCGGGGTGACTGGTTCTTTCAATGTAGCATATTAGCCAGTGGCTGGTGCATGGGGTACAGAGTTCAGTTACCTGGGAAAAGATTGGCAAGACTCAGGAAGGGCATCTGGCTCTTCGGCTTCAGAGCATAGAGCAGAGTTCTGGCCTTCATGGCATGTGAGATATACAGTAGAACAACGAGATCATTCCATCCACAGAGAAAGCCTATTAATCAGGGCTGAGGCATGGGCACAGGGATGCTCGGGGCTTCTTGAGGCCACTAGTTCTAGCTTCCACAGCTACACAGCTATTTCCAGACCTTTCCCACTGGAAGGAGGTCCTAATTCAGCCCCCACTCTGGTTAAAATGAGATAATAGAGCACTAGTAACAATTGTGGGCTATGGCCAGAGACGTCCCAGATCAGAATTTACATTCTGATTCATTCATTCACTCCACAAATAAATCTACTGTATGTGACAGAATGCTAGAGGAGGGGGATACAGGGATGAACAAAACTTTCCTCCTGGATATTAAGGTTTAGTGAGTTTTACATCCATGATACTTCATTAAACGAGGTACACAGGGGTCATTTTGCTAGTCATTTGAAAACAATTACATTGCCCATTTCAAGCTCCATCCAGACTTAGTCACACAACTTGAAATACAGACGTCATTACAACCTCACTTAGAAGAGGGACACACAGCAAACAGCACTTCTCCTATGCCCTGAGTCCACCTCCTCCTCCCACCCCTCTGTTCAGCCCGTTGGTGAGAGATCCTACTAACAACATCCTGAAACCTTTCCTCCACAGTTGGGACATCATCATTCACGTTCTAATACCTGCAAACCTGCCAAGAAAATGTAATGAATACACTGTCATTAGTTAAGGTAAAGGATTAAGGTCAGCGAGATGTTGTATAAACAGAAAGAGATTCCCGATAGATGCACCTGGGGAAAGCCTGTGGATTCATTTGAACAGGTTTGAAAAATACGGACCAGAGAGAACTCTGATTTGCAGCCGACACCGTAGAAGGGTTCCAAGACCCTGGGCCTTGCAGTTTGTGCCCTGACTGGCAGAATCCTCTCTTTGTATGGTCATTGCATCAGATTTCAAAGTGTGTTTGTGTTACACATCATTACCGCCTTTACACTGCTCATCACAGATCATGAGGAAGCGTCTCTTTGGGTTCGAGAATGACACTGTTGACAGCATTACTTAAACACTCATGCAAGTGCTGGAAAAGAACAAATAGGAGGGCAGAAGGTGAGGGTTGTGGCTGCTGGGGTTCGCCTGATGACAAGTTAGAGGCACAGCATCTGGGTAAGCTGGCAGGTATAATGAGCAGGGGTTAGGCTTAAAAGATGCCTTCACTGATGGCTCTGAAATGCCTAACATTTTTTTTTTTTTTTTCCGTAGAGAGATTAAAGTGAAGGTTTAAACTGAATCAACTCTGGGAAAATAACTCCTTGACTTAAATTCACAGTGAGGAGAAAACCACTAACCACAGGTTCTTCCCAAGAGGGTTTTCTAGGGAAAAGGTGCTGGGTGGTTGAGGGATGCTGGGTCCCATGTCCTGGACGACGATCTCCCAGTCAGAGTGGACTCCTGCACAACCAAACCTGGGTTAGCTTCCGACCACAGGCAGAAAACCCAGTGTGTCCACATGTCAACCTTGTTCCTGTTGGCACCCCGTAACAGGAGCCCCAGTTTAGGCCACTGAAGCAAAGTGACAGGGAGACATTGTGCAGAGCACGACTGGCTCATGCCCAAAGAGTTGGGGTCCAAGGAGGAAGACTAGAAGTATCCTAGAGGTCACTGGCATGCGTGAATTCCACATTCAAGGTTAGGCTATTCTTGGGTGGTCCCGGTCCTCTTATTTACTAATTAGCTGAGGCACAAACCTAATCACTCACCCTGCCAGCTGCTTTGCAGGGGTGAGTCACTTAGCTATGTGTAAGCCTCACTGACCTCCCAGATTCTGCCCAGCGCAAAAGCTTTGCTGCTGTCAACTTATCCTGCATATATTTTATTGAGCTCCGTGAGGTAAGTACATACTCCAGTGATGATACAGTATCTTGGGGTACGTTCCAGGTCTCAGGATTGAGTCATGATTATCCAGAGATGACAAGGGAAGGGAGCCAGGCCTCTGCTCCACTGTGGAGCCCAGGGGCACAGCAGCCCAAGCCATACCCCAGCCACACTGCAGAGGTGGGAAGACAGCCGTGGGACCCGAGCGAGGACGGGTAGGAGTTCTGGGAAATGGCCCACGGCTGCCATCCGTCTCAGCACATCGTTTCCCCGACAGAACTGCTCCCTGCAAGGCCCACTTTACAGCTACTGGGCTGAACTGTGTTCTGAGACTTCACCGTATTACAAGTGAGTCACTGCTGAGGTTGCTAACATTACCTACAAAGATGAGAACTTAGAAATGGATGAAGGAAGCTCCAATGGTTCCTGAAGTCCAAAACCCACACAGAACTGAACTCCATGTACGGATGGTTCTGTCTCAACATCCCTATGATCTATTTTTCACAACGGTCACCTTTACATCGTCTCTTCTCTTGACCTATTATAATCCTCTCCCTCTCCAGTCATGCCTCTCAAACCCACCTTCATCCTACCACCAGGATTATTTCCAAAGTGAAAACCTAACAGTATTATTACTCTGTTTAAAACTCTGTAATAACCTAAGGGGATCAGAATTATGTTGACTTGTCTGTCTTCTTTTCTATAAACCACATGCTCTCTAAAGGTAGGAACATAAATTTAAAACCCATCCTTGAATCCAGGAAAGTGTTCAACAAAAACCCAACGAAAGAATGTGTTGTGTCACCACCACCTGCAAAGGTCTGTGCTCATCCCCTCCACGGGCACCATCCCAAAAGACAAGGCCAGGGGCTCCTCAACCTGACCGGCTACGTGTTGCTGAACTCCAGTGTCAAAGTGGTCAGCAATCCTGCAAGGACTCAGAGACACAGGGTTGCTGGTGTACACGGATTCAGGCCATCATGGCATGAGAACAGACTGAAAGATTTCTTCTTGCTCTTGGTGACAGTAAAGACCACAGCAATCTAAAGCTCTATGGTGGTTTTCTTCACTCCCAGTACGAAGAGAACACTAGAACTATTCCTCCTTGAAAACATGTAATAGGCACACCATTGACTGTTTGCCAACTATAACCATGACTCTAATACTTGCTTGATATCTATCCTCTATGTCTTGGCAACTTGTCAGGGCTCTGTGCAACCTCACTGTAAGGGGGTAAGGCTTTTTTTTTTTTTTAATATAATGTTTCTTCCACTGGGTCATTATTTCCTGTCTGTTAGCAATAAGAACAGAGGTGGCTCCCCCCAACCCCAAAAGTGCTGTATATATTTGCATAGGTTTATAAAAAATGTTCAAAGATATAGAGACAACATTATTTTGAGGATCCTGATTCCTTTAGGACATGGCATCTTATTCCCAGTGTAAATTTTTAACTTGACAGATACAGAAGGATGTAGTACCTTTTAATCTTTGGAGTGATAAAATACTAATTATGTGCTCTGCCTGCAAGCCATGCCATATATATGTGTGTATATATATACACACACACATATGATAGCCATTTCACACAAATATTATATATGCTATCTGTAAATATTACACACACACACACACACAAATAATGTTCCATCATAAGCACTTATGCCTGGCCTACAACTTTGGAAAGAACTATGACTTGCTGGATATGCCTCATACTTCTCTCGCTTCTCTTCCTCTCTAAATACTATCTTCCCTCTCCAAGGCCCAGCAAGACCTGCCTTTTCCACAAAGCTTTTGCCATCTGTAGGCCCTTCTGTAATTTAACTCAAATCTAGCAACCTAAGTTGACTTCCAAAGTGAGTAATTACAGATCTAGTGCTCACGTACAACATACTCTGGCCAAATGAATCCTATGCTTTCTACAAAGTAAGCACTCAAAAAAATATCTACCAAATGCCAAATACGTAAAATAGAGCCGTTCGTTGCCTAGTACAGTGCCTGTACACAGTATAAACTCAGTAACCGAACAAGCCATTCTCTACGTACACCCTCTAGCTCTATCTGCGAGCTTCTGTTCATGTTGTTCATCTACCACATGCATCCTTTCTGTAGTCACCTGATCTTCTCAGCCTTTTAAAGTCTTCACCTAGTATTCTAGGTCTGCTGAAATAACCCTGACCTCCTTCAGGAAGTTCTCCCTGATTCACTACAGGAGAAGATGACTCTCCTCACCTCCCTCCTCCCAAACAGTGTATTTTGGGCCACTATTTTGATAGTTAATGGACACTGTCTCCTTTGGTAATTCTTTGTGTAGATTCCTGATCCCTTAGCTCATGCTAAATTCCTTGAGGGAAGAATCACTATTTTCCTTGTAGCCCTAAGTTGAATCTTTGAAAACAGAAAGCTCTAAAATCAATCATCAATCAATCAATCAATCAATACACTGAATGTGAATTAACTATTCCAGTCCACCTTGATATATTCTTTTTCTGAGCATCATGACCACTTGTACTCATTACATAATTTAGACCTTAAAGCTATAGAGTTTCTCATTAATTTCTAGAAGTTTCTCATGTCCCAACGAGACTGGACTTCTTCAGGGCAGGGGCCTGTGTGCTCCCATGTTAGGTTGGGAAGTCAAAGACGATGCTCAGTTGTGGACTGATTAAAATAACAGAGGTATGACCCAATTTATAATAGGCCCTCCTCTCAAGAGCATTTATAGCTATCTCCTCTTTATGCACATTTCTCCCTAAAATCATCATCCCAGGAGCAGTAGTTCTGATGTAACCAGCTGACAGTTTGACCCTGTGAAGCCCTCTGAAAATAAAGCATTGCTGGTCATTCCCAATTGGGGAGTAAGAAATTCTCCCTGAGACAATGTCACCGGTCATGGGAGCAGGTGTAGGGACTAATACTATGGATGGAAGACAAAGAGACAGCACCTATTACAACCCTTGAGCTAACACCATGGTGCACTGTTTGACGTTGGGTTCTCATTAAATTGCCCATGAGGCAATTAGGCGTATATTTATTAGGTGTATATTAATTTAATTAGGCATATATTTAATTTAATTAGGTATATATTAAATTGCCCATGGGGCAATCAGGGCCAGTGTATTTCTAACCGCTTATCTGCCCCAGCAGGAAAAACCCTGCTCCAGGCTTCAAGTGCCAACCTTCCCTGAGCATACAGATCTGTCATCCTCTCCCAGCTCCCAGGGGACTCTACCAGGTCACACCTTCCAGATCCCTTATTCCGCATTGTCACCTCCTTCCCCGACCAAACTGAATTCAAATGAATGCCTGGTAAAACTATAGGAGTGTTTTGTTTTGTTTTAAATTCTTACCTATATTTTCAGTCTGCCTTATACAATGGGAGAGAACATTAAAAAAAAAAAAATTGGCTACAGTCCGGACCTGGCAGAAAAAGAACCCCAGTGCCTCTGAATGTCATCTGAGATTCAAGCCGTGTTATGTCACGTGATCACTTTGGCAGAACTCACCAGATAAATGGCCAGAACTGGTAAACACACTCATATGTGTGCACGCTCGTGTTCAAACACGTTCCTCCATACCTTCTGATGGAAACACCAGACTCATCCTTAACAATCCCAGGCCATTTTAAGGTAGAACTCTGGAGTAGCCACATATTCCAAAAGAATTTGGGTTAGCCCACTAACTGAGAAAAGAAAAAAAAAAAAGGAGGAGAAAGACATTTTTTTTCCTTTGCTAAATTACTGTGTTTAAGTACTGGCCGGCTATGTGAATTGTTTGCTGTAAGCCACTGCATTTTCTTATCTCTGCTACTCCCAAACAGACAAAGCCAACAGAACACTATCAGAAAGCAAAGAGAAAACCAGTTAATGGTGTTGTCTTCTCCATTCTCCTTATGAAGTTAAAGGTTTATGTCAAAGCTAAAATGTCAAAGCAGCGAAAATAGATGCTCTTTGCAGAGCCTCTAAGTCTAAATGTAACTTGAGCTCTCGTCTCGCAGCTGGGGACACATTTTTAATTTTCTATAAGATTGCCTCTGCCATACTTTTCATTTCACAGGTTTTTTAAATTCCTCAAGCCTAGCCCTTTGGAGTGAAAGCCACCTTAACGAAGAAAGTAGAGATTAAACCACCATGACTCTGGAACAGCCGAGGATCTCAGCTGTAATTCTTTGGCTCAGAACCAGGGTCTAAAACCAGCCATGGGAAAAGTTGCTGAAATGGAGCCTGCAATTCTCTCCATGTTTCACTTGCATAATGTTGACATTATAACACCAGGGAGACCCAAAAATATTTCAAACAATTATGACTTCTTTTCTACAAATATTTTTAAATTGCTTTAAAAGATAAAATAACATATTTTGCCCTTCTTATTTTATTTATCTTTTTTTTTTTTTTTTTTTTTGTACTCTGGTTGTCCTCAGCAGCTTACTACTACAGATTTATTTTTGGCACAAAGGTCAGGGAGGACATCTTAAGGCATTACCTCTGCTGGTTAAACTGTGTTTTCCAGCAGGAGTTGCCCAGTGAGTAGGAGAATCAGCTACTCTTAAAGCAACAACTGAATGTGGTGACACAGCACAGGAGAAATAGACTGTTTATTTCTCAAGTTGATGACCGAGAAAGAAAGAAAGAAAAAAAAATCAAGTACTCAAGGCAATCTTTTAGGGGCGCCTGGGTGGCTTGGGGGTTAAAGCCTCTGCCTTCGGCTCAGGTCATGATCCCAGGGTGCTGGGATCGAGCCTCACATCGGGCTCTCTGCTCAGCAGGGACCATGTTTCCTCCTGTCTCTCTGCCTGCCTCTCTGCCTACTTGTTATCTCTATCTGTCAAGTAAATAAATAAAATCTTAAAAAAAAAAAAGACAATCTTTTATAAAAGTCTCCCACCCCTTTAAAAGCACAGTTTCCTTTCTGGACAGAAAAATCCTTCTTCTCATTCCCATTCATTACTCTTTCTTGTTCCAGTTATTTGTGCCATGAGACATACGTTTGAATGTACTGAGACTTCTCCATGAGGAAGATGGCATAAAAAAAAGCCAGGAGAATTACAGAGACGGCCCAGGAACTCATGAGTTCTGAGTACATTATTCAACTATTATCCGTTATGTCTTCCTTCAAACTTTGCCAAACAGTAATCACCCAGAACGTGAAAGGTGAAATTTATTTGAAATCTGCCATTTCCACTCTCAGAGACTCTGATTCCAAGACCTTAATTCTGAGCTTTGGGAACAGGAGATGATATCCTTAGTCACGGCTGAGCAGAGTGATCAGTAGGTTAATAACCAACCCTCCAGTGCCATTTCAGTGTCTCTCCCTGGACCAAGAGACCTGGCTCGCCTTCACTATAAATGCCCTCGGCATGGTTTGCAGCATTTATTTTTTATGTGCAAACATCAGATGCTGAAATTGTATTCCTCTTAAAACATCCATGGGAAAGTCCTCCTAGCTTATGATTTTAAAGCTAAGACAAGTTTCCCATTTGCTGTTACTTAAAACTTACCCCATTTAATTAAATCATCCAAAGAACTTACATTTAACAAGTAACGTTCAGTGTTATTTCAAAACACAGGGGGCGAGAATGGGAAAGCAGAACTCACCTTCACTCCCAGAAACAGCATTGCCCGAGCCTGCCACTGCCAAGGTCAACAGCACCTGCCAGAGATCCATACCTGTAGGACCTGCAAGCACACGAAAAAGAATCAGACACAGCCAACTAAAAGCAGACCATCATCGCCGCACACTATTTAAAAACTAGCTGAACCATGAATGAGCTGACGTGCATGCCAGTTCTTGAGGGAGTCCTGGTACGTCTTTGGTTGCCCCGAGTCTCATCCTGCTATACTTCTCATGAGGGCAAACAGTAGGTTTATAATAAATTCCACTTCCATGGGAGCTTGCATTAGGAAACAGCATGGACACTATAGAGATTTTCACACCCTGGCCCATAGCCCTAGAACCACCTCACCACAAAGGAACCCCCCCCACTCCCCCGCCCCCAACACACACAACTGCTTCTTCAATAACAGGGCCAGGGCGGCTTCACTTTAACTAGATCTGGAAATAGAAAAACTCGTCAGCAGTATCACCAAGCACAGGGCCTTGAGCCGGACAAGCCATAAAAGGAAAAACACAAGAACGCATTTGTAATAATAAGGCTTCTCCAGTGCGTTTCCCAGTGGATGAAAGAGCTCCACTACTCGTCGGAAGCCTGCACTGACAAGCCATCACGGGACGGTTTAGCTAGAAGACAGCAGAAAGGAGAAGACGAGAAGCAACATACTCGGAAGCATCAGTGCTGCCTAGGTGGCCTCCTCAGGACACCTGGTGTCCTGGGTTCTCTGTTCTAGGAGGAGAGTGGTCTCTGAAAGGCCCAGGAACATGACCACCCCAGACTCAAAGAAAGGTCGGTTCGTAGCCTTGCTAGCTATTTGGGATCGCAAGTGTGGCCACCCCTGGATCCCTACAGTTTGATGAACAGGGGAGATATGCCTCGGCCAGCACACACCATCACCTGGAGGAAATAAGCTTCCTTGGAACCAATAATCCAGGTGTCCACTTCTAGATCTCTGAAGAGACAAGCCTGGGCTGGTTTAAAATGAACTTAGCACACTGTCCTTTGGGCTGCGGCTACCTCTGACAACCAATGCCAGCCCCTTTCAAGCTCAGCCGCACGATTTCCATAACATTACATGACTTCCTCATCGCTCGGGCACACCTGAACATCACCCTGGGCTCTCCACCAGGGCCTCCCTCTGGCTTCATTTTCACTATTGTACATCCTTGACAATAACGAAACAGCCCTTCTCGTTACCCCTAATCAGGCTAAAATGATGAATAAGAACACTTGCTCTCATGGGTACTGGAGTGAACGGTGTGGTCCTTGGTAATTCTGAACAGGCATCAAAGGTGATGTTTCCATATTTTCATTTCCAGAGAGCGGAGGGCCCATCATTTTTTGTTGTTGTTGTTGTTCCATGTGATTTTATGTTCTTGAAAATGTCTAAGAATACCCACCTCTGCAAAAACTGAGCATCTCCCTGTGTCTGAACATGCACGTGTGTGCTGAGTGTGTAAGGAACGGCCTCAAACAGTGCTGCTGGGGTCACGGGCAGAACTGAGCGGGACACTGCACAGGCACACACCCGGCCGATTACGAGAGCTCACGCAAATGTGGGTTCCGGTTATTGTAACATCCATGTTTCAAATTCCTCTGAGCTAATGGCCTTGCATCCTCATCAACTTTGCAAATGTGAACCTCAGAGCATCTCTCCTTAGATCCTTTATAGGTGAAGAGGCTGTGTAATCCAAGCTTGACGCTTCCCGAAGAAATATGTAAAGAGGCTAAAAATAAATATGCTAAAGGCTGAAAATGCCATCCTGTTGGTAACTGGATATTTCCTTCTAAAATTTATTTTTAAAATATATATATATTTTTTAAAGTAGGAAAAGCATGGAGGAATTGGGCTGTATACATAGTGTTAGTTTTACTAGCAATCGCCCAGTGCACTTAGGTAGAGAAACCTCCGTTGGCACGTGCTCTCTGGATATCAAGGTCGTAAAGGAATTTGAATTCCCAGGCAGGATTTTTGGCCTCCCAACTGAATAAAGATATAAATACGTTTGCATTGCTCAGAAGGCTGCTTTCTCTGGGTTGGAAGTTGCCTCTTCAAATATTTCAAAGATACTTGGCAGATGCCCGACACGAGTGAATTTTGCTTCAGATGGATAGTAGTTGCCTCCCTCCCATGCCCAAACTTTCGAAGGCTGCTGTCTGCAAATGAACTTCACAACTCTTCCAAATGATCACAAGCTAGCTCCAAAGCACGCCATCTATCTCTTACAATGAAACAAACAAATCAGAATCTTCAAGCGAAGTCAACCAGAAATCTATTTCACACTCCCACAGCCAAAAAAGAAGGTATTTAAAACTGCCATTCTCCCACAGAGGAGCTGAGAACCAGTCACCACAGAGAGCATCGCAAACTGCCCCAACTCGAGCTCCAATTAGGGAGCAGAGAAAAGGATGGAGAGCTGGAGTGGGATTCAGGAAGAGCTCACCGCTTCATCCAAAACTAAGTTCCGCTTCCACGGCTGCTGGCTCAGTGGGGCTGACTGTGAAGCTGTCCCCTAGTGATCTGTCCCAGGGCCAGCACACAGCTGGGCTAATGGACACTCTGTTCATTTGACTGGAACCTGCCCTCTTCCGTTTTGCAGGACTCCCTATGGCAGCTTCTAGGTTAACACCTTTATTAGGTGTTCGCTGGGAGAAAACTGCCCTAGGAGAGGACAACGTGCCAAAAACACACAGTGTGAAACTTCGGGGTCGTCTGTCAATAACGTGCCAGATGTGAGCAGGAGAAAGTCCCATTAGTCCCCTTCCCCAATATAAGTCTTTATGTAGAGGCAGGTACTGTCCAGAGGAATCTACCAAACACACACCTTGGCTGACTGGCTTTTTAAGTTTCCAATAGTTTTCTAGGAAAAACCTCCTAAATTTCTGCTGATATTTATGCATTCTTGGGCGATAGTCTCATGGCAAGCTTTTTATTTGGGGTGGGGTGGTGGTTGGGTGGGGGAGACAAGCTTCCATTCTTGCATAATGGAACTCACACCAGTTCCACTTTCAAAGCCTGAGGCGTTTTGCCTCACCTCCCCCACCTCCCCCACAACTTCCTCAAGGGAGAGCCCGTTCATTCGTTGAAAAGCTGGTGTGAGTTTTAATTCTGTAAACTGCCCAGCAGAGGAGCCTCTGAATCACAGTCAGGACTGTGATATGCTGCCTTTGATTCCTGGCTATAAAACAGTACATAAACACATGAGAAGAGATGGAGATTAAACACAAGATTTTTCCCAACATGTTATAACCAACTCCAGGCCAAGAAAGCAATTAGTTCAATTCTCTTTATTTTTAAAATTAGCAAGTATTTCTTGAGCTCCTAGAATTGTACAGGGCACACTGGAGAATACCAAAGCAATCAAAATAATGGTTTTTTACCTCAAGAATTAAACAAGATAGGCAAATCAAATTGGGAAAAGAGGAAGCATACCTGAAAATGAAATAAAGATTGGGTGGGCTGGTTGGGGGGGGGCATGACAATCACCTACTGAACTGAAGGGCTTAAAGTTAGATTTAAATGACAGAGAAGATTGTGATAGGTAAGGAATAGTGAGGGGTGGGTGTGAACTTAACATTATGGGTAAACACTCAGATGGTACCAACATCCTGGGTGTGGCTCTGGGTCTGATTAGTTCAGGGTGGTAGTTGGAGGTGAGAGACAGAACAAGGTTTGAAATTATGAATAAAGGGGAATGAAACTGGATGGTAAGGGAGTACTAGGCCAAAACAGCAGTTCAACTCATATATTTTTTTAAAGATTAATTAATTAATTAATTTTGCCTGAGGTGAGGGGAGGAGCAGAGGGGAAGGAAGAGAAATCCCCAAGCTGACTCTCCACTGAACTTGGAATTGGTGGCGGGGAATGGCGGATGCTGGATCCCACCATTCCAGTTCCCTGAGATCAGGACCTGAGCTAAAAATTAAGAGTCAGACGCTCAAATGACTGCATCACCTAGGGGCCCCAGTAGTTCAACTCACATTAATCAGAAAGTCACCTGAAGCTTTAGGATAGGTAACACATGTGCAAAGTGGATTTTTCTTAGGATGAATCTGCCCCTCATACTTTCTTAACTTGGTATCACTGAGAAATACTGACAAGATTGGGAGATGAGTGGATTCAGGAGATAATAAATAAAATGTGTCTATCACAAATGAATGAGTATATAGTTATACATGTAGATGAAAGATGGCAATATTGATAGAAATCAAGATTTTGGGATCTGAGTTGCTCAGGAATGAGATTAAATGACTATCTTGGGATTTTGGGTATTAAAGTGATTTAATAGTGATTTAAAGGCTTGTAGAGGTGTAAGATACGTCTGGTGGGAAGTTGATGGTAGGAGACCCAAGACTGAATGAGAGAGGGAAGTCTTTACTGGATTTCAGAGATATTTACATAGAGATGATGGATACCAGATGAATTTAATATGAAGACTAGGCTATTCCATGAAGAGCCCCCCACATTAACTTTATTAAAAGTAATATTATAGGGGTACCTGGGTGGCTCAGGGGGCTAAAGCCTCTGCCTTTGGTTCAGGTCATGATCCCAGCATCCTGGGATGGAGCCCCACATCCATTGTGCTCTCTGCTCTGCAGGGAGTCTGCTCCCCACCCCCCTGCCTGCCTCTCTGCCTACTTGTGATCTCTGTCAAATAAATAGATAAATAAATACTTAAAAAAAAAAGTAATATTATAAAGTATATTAAGCCATATGGGGGGAAAATGCGCTCCTATCTGGTTCGTAATTTGGCAAAGACAAAAGGAACCACCACCTAAAGCTACCTACACCTCCTGATTTGTATAAGGTATTTAAAAGGAGAGTGGTCAACAGCATCCATAGAAGAATGTCAGCATATTTATAGGTAGAATAATATGACAGATTGAGGAACTTGTAGTTTGCCTTAACAAAGGCAAAATACCAATATGGCAGCTGAATTGATAGAAATGATATTTCCCCAATTTTTTGTTTTACTGATCTAGCTATCATGATACCAAAAAGGTAAGAGATGATTAAAAAAAATCCCCACAGAAGCAGAATCGTTTGTATTGCAAAACCAAGACTCTAGTTAGATAACATAATAAACGTGTACTTTCGATGCAGGCGTTCCTTAGTAATGAAATATTGCAAAACTGGATCTAGTTGATTTCCTGGTGAAGCTGTTTTAAGAATTCGACAATGAAAAACAGGCGAATCCAAAATGGTATTTGAAATGACCCATTCTAATTAGTACCAGGCATGTGTTTGACTAGTTTGCATTTGTTCATGTTATTACCCACTTTTTATGGTGCTGTTTATTTGAAAATTGGTCAGCTCCAAACTGCCTTAGGTCAATTTCTTTCTTTCCAGTTAGGGAGAGAGAAAAAGTTCACAGACATTACTGACATACCTACTTTCACTGACATTTTTTCCTTTCTCAGGATCCAGTGGGGAGTACAGGATGGGAAATTATTTTAAATGTGTAATGTATGAGGGAAAAAAAGGCCTTTAGAAGTAGTATACATAATAAATCTCCTTTTTTTAGAAAACATTTAAAACATAGATCATATGTACCCAAGGTGACCAATTTAGTTATCATCAATCATCAGTGGCCACTGAGCACTGCAAATGTGGCTAATGCAACTGAAGAATTAAATAAGCTAAATTTTTATGTAATTTTAATTAAGTATTTTAATTAAGCATTTAATTAAGTATATTTGAAACAGGTTGTGATATGAATCTAGTTTTTCAGCTGTGGATTTTTACTAAATCCAAACAGATCAAGTATCTCTGATGCAAACTTAGAATTCAAATTAAGATGCATTGTAAGTGTAAAACATACATGGGTTTTGAAGGCTTGGTACAAAAAAACACAAGCAAAATACTTCAACAAGGTCTATGTTTACTATAAGTTAAACTCATATTTTGGATTGCTGGGATTAAATAAACATATTATTGAAAACTAACAATCCCTATTTCTTTTTATCTTTTTTAAACATGACCAGCAGGAAATTTAAAATCATGTATATGGCCTGCATTATATTTTGTATTTCTCATTGACAATATTGAGATATATATATATATATATATATATATATATATATATATATTTATTTTAGGGTCTGTATGTCTGTACTTGCATTCAGAATCATTAAACTCTTATAGTGGGCATATATGTTTTTGTAACAAATAATAATATGAAATTTTGTATTTTTTTTTTAAAGATTGTATTTATTTATTTGACACAGAGAGAGCATGCACAGACAGGGGGAGTGGGAGAGAGAGAAGCAGGTTTCCCACTGAGCAGGGAGCCCGATGTGGCATCCCAGGACCCCGGGATCATGACCTGAGCTGAAGGCAGACACTTAACTGACTGAGCTGCCCAGGCACCCCTAAAATTTTGTACTTCTAATGACATAGAAAATCTTTACAGTTACTTTTTAAGAGCTCATCCAGAATGCAGAATGATAGGGACTGAAGAATTAGGCATGATTATATTTGTAGGGTTTTTTTTGCAGGGGGCGTACCCAGTATGCCTCTGTTTACCTTTAGAAGGGTGACAATTCGAACTGTTATCTCTCCTTGAGTCATAGACAGTGGTGCACTGACAAATGTGTAACAACTGTCTCTCTGGAGTTAAAGAGAGAGAAAGAGAGAGACAGAGAGAGGACCATGATTGGTATCATTTACCAGTCTCCGTGGTGTAAAAACCTCCACCGAGGCTGATTTTAAGTCACCGAGTCACCGACCCTGGATTCCCCGAAGTCCATGAACGTGGATTTGCGAGCCAGTACAAACGACCCAGCACACCAGCAGCTGGGGAAGTGAATGAGGCTATCTGGGCTCCATGTAGGTAACAGGTCCAAAGATGAGGCAATCTGCTGACATTGACAGAAGATGTAAGAGACAGTACCACTGAGTGAACCCTGGACACTTGATTTCATTTGATGCCATCTGTTCCACTGTTAGCTGACCATATTTAGTTAATGATCACTGACAGACACTTTCCCAAGTCTTTAGAAATTAACATCAGCCTCTACCATAAATGCCATCCTTGATCTTCATTTACAGAGAGTGAGCTTGGGGTTCAGAGCATGTATTGGGGAGTCGGAGAGAGCTAGATTCAAATCCTAGCTTTACCAAGCCTGTTTACTTTTCCTTAATATGAGGATAAGAATATTATTACCTTTTTCATAGGAAAATCAAAAGATTAAATGAGATGATTTATTCAAAACATTTAGCATGCCCTCTGCATCTATCCAATAAATACGTTATTAGATTCTTTCTGATATCAGTAATAAATAGATGATGTTTTATAATATTCCCGTGGGGTGGATAGGGAGGGGGGCCCTCATTTATATACCATGACATGGAAGCCTAGGCAATCAGCAAATGTGTTCTTGGGTGGCCACAACATGTAAGAAAGACTCCCTTCTTCAATCATGCACTTATATCACTTAAGGGTCCCAGGAAAAGGAAGAATCATCATAATGTAATGTGTGTGTCTCCTAGACTAAGGCAGGAAGGTTACTCAGTTTTGCTTAGGTGTATGGGCAATTATGCACCTTCGAAACAGAGGCCCAATTGTAGGAAATAATCTAGAGGCCGACTTCACCTGTCATGATGATCCCATCTGCTTTAAGAAAAGGCTACGCTGTTGTTACTGGGTCCAGACCATTTACTTTGTGAATCATGGATTTCTAGAGCTGAAAACTGGGAAGATGAAATCCAGTGATAAGATGCTTGGCTTGAAGCTAGGACTCTCCCTGTGAGAATACAAAAGGCAGCTGGAATATAGGAATTTAGGTCTTCATCTCTTCCTTTCTGGAGAAGTTAAAAAACAAAAACAAAAACTGACTTTTTTGGACACTGAATTCTCAGTACTGCTCCCATTTTGGTGTGCATGGGTATTCTGCCGGGAGTGGTCGTTCTCAGCACATGGGGCATTCTGTGGGAGTTCAGTAGGACTCAGTGGCACTCTGCAGTACCCCGCGGGAGCAACCATCTTCTTGGCCGGCCACCAGACCCACCCAGCCTGATTCGCGTGGCACGCCCACCAATTCACAAGGCAAGAGTGACGATCCCATGAAAGAGAAGTCAATAGCATCGGTGCTTCTTTGAATAGTGTGTTCCTCTTTACCGCATACTTTACATCACTGCACCTACCAAGTCTTTTTTTTTTTTTTCCAACACAGAATGTGAAAAAGCAAACCTCTTACTGAATTTCTGCTGTTTCTCTTTCTGCAAGTGGCTCTTTTTAAAATCTATTTTTTTTTAATTACTGTGATAAATCATATAGAACATGGGGAATATGCCTTAACCAAAGTCAAAGACGTTGGCGTTTCTTTCAAACTCTCAGGTGGAAGCTGGCTTTGTTCTCCCTCATTTAATAGGAAATACATAAACTATTGAAGACATGATCTCATAGAATGAAGTCTTCAAACACAAATGTTATTATCTCGATGAGATGGTAATCTGACAATGCTTAGTACAATAACTCACAGCGCACTAAAAGGAGCTACTAGCAGGCATGGATAACATACAGAGCAAGGACTGGGAGAAACTTTTCTTTCCTTTTATCAAGTCCAAAATGAACTTGTTCTTGTAAGGTAAACAAGTTGAGAAACCAAGAGTGAGGCAATGTGATCTTCTGGATGAAACATTTCTAGAGAGGGAGTCAGCCACCCCGTGCCCAGGTGCCAGCCAGCCCAACACGGCCTGACTCGATAACTCGGGCAGTCGCTTATCACTGTGGGCCTCAGTTGCCCCATCTGCACCCCATCCCATGATGATTTTGTGATAAGGCAAATCCCATGCTGTGAGGTATAATGAGAGCGTGCCAGGCGCCTGTCCTTCCAGCTGTGAGCAACTGGGTGGGGGGGCCAAGAGGTGTGTCTCACTCACTCACTCACTCACTTACTCACTGAATCCCCACCAAGCGGCCTTGGGCCTGACCCAGGGTAGACGCCTACTCTAAAATCTGCCCGATGAATAAGTCGGCCAGGGTCTTATACTCCCCTTGAAGTTTATACAGACCCTGCAAAAGACAGCTTCATTTCAAACTGAAAAGTAAAAGCGTAGAGGAACTTTGAGGAGTTAAGCGAATCCCCCAGACAGTTAACCATGATTGACGTCTCCAAGGCCTGCCTTCCCTTTCCCATGCTTTGTCACAAATGTGAAATTAGGCTAAGCATGTGATTAGGTGGGTACCAGCGAGGCAGGAAAAGCTAGAGACAGTAAGAAAAAGAGAAGGAGTAAGGTCTGCATTTGAATTACGGACAGGGGCAGACACCACAGCTTTTCGGTGCTCTGGACCTGTCAAGCACAGTCATAATTCATAAATGCTGACACAGCAGTTTCCTTAGGAGTATCGCTCAAGGGATCTAAGATACATCTCTAGGCCTCAGAGTCTCCAAGAGCACCTGGTCAACTTTTGGGTACATTACTTAAGAGCTATAAAGTGTGCTCTTTCCATGACTTGGGCAAAGTATTCCCCCCCTTCCCCACCTCCTCTAAGCCTGTATGTATAAAGAAAAAGAAGTCTATTTGGCCAGACTGACTGGCTGCCAGATAGATGGTCAACATTGGGCAGATCAATGTTACATCTCAGCTCCAGGAAGTGTTCACAAAACCACTTCACTTTTCGAGACCATGGGAGGTGTCATGGCTTGGACTTGGACTGCTCCTTAGTAACAGCTTGAATAGAAAATGCCCTCTAGAACAGTGCTGTGTCACAGAAATATAATGTGAGAAGCAAGGGCCAGCCACGTATGTACTTTTAAATTTCCTAGTAACCATATTAAGAAAGAAATATAGGGGCGCCTGGGTGGCTCAGTGGGTTGAGCCTCTGCCTTCGGCTCAGGTCATGATCTCAGGGTCCTGGGATGGAGCCCCGCATCAGGCTCTCTGCTCAGCAGGAAGCATGCTTCCCCCTCTCTCTCTGCCTGCCTCTCTGTCTACTTGTGATCTCTCTCTCTCTGTCAAATAAACAAATAAAATCTTAAAAAAAAGAAATACATAAAATTTATTTTAATTGTATATCTTATTCAACCCAATATATCCAAAATATGATCATTTCCTCCTACAGGTGATATGAAAGGTATTGAGGTATTTTACACTCCTTTTTTCATACAGAATCTTCAAACCTAGTGTGTATTTCACGCAGCACATCACAACAGGCGCTAGCCAGACTTTAAGTGTTCCAGAGTCACACACAGCCAAATGGTGACCACATGGGAGCATGCAACCCTGGGACATGGAGACACTGTGGATGTCCACATCCACAGCCAGCTCCCTGGCTAGGATAGAATGTATCCATATTTATTACTGCTCATGAGCAGCTTCTGAGAAGGGACCTTTAAACAGTTATTTTGCAAGGTCTAATTCTTCAAGTCCTGGAAAGAAATAGTCTTGCTACCCTCCCTTGCTGCTTGTGACATTCTCACATTCATTTTGCATGTAATTACTGAGCACTGAAACCTACATCGAGTTAAATCATAAACCTTTTGTTGGGGGCACAAAGCTGGCACAGAGCACCAGTGTTGTCCCTAGTTATGAGACTTTAAGTAAATCATTTCTCACCCTTAGACTTGGCCTCCTTATCTCCAAAACAGAAAGTTTGGAGCTTATCAATAGTTCTCAGCCTTGACTGCAAATTAGAACCATGTGGGGAACTTAAAAAAACATGACCTGGGTTTATAGATAAATTAGAATCTCTGTGGTAGGGCCTGAGTATTAATCCTTTAACATTTGTTATGTGATTCCAAAGTGCAGTTAGGGCTGAGAATCGCTGACCTAGTCCAAGGCAAATGTACGAGGATTTTTCAGTTTGTGAAACAGTGCTCAGACGCCCCAGGGAGCCTTCCTCAGCTGAGTGGAGGGAGAGGGGAAAAAAAAAAAATCAATCTTTCCTATTTAGTTAACCAATAAGTGTAATTTTTGCAATAGAGGACTTTCGTTGCCAAGTGGCTGAAATACTAAATATAAAGGTAGGAAAAGAACATATTACCTCATGAAATGGCAAGAATAAAGAATACACATGATGGATGAAATCAGCCATTCACAGATAAGATCACTCAAGGAATGATAAAACATTATTTCAAAGTGTTACTCATGAGGTCCCCTCAAAATGAGCACCCCTGATTTTTCAAACACTAAGTTAGGTACTTCTCGGAAGGAACTGTGCAAATGTAATTAAGGTTCCTAATCAACTGATTTTAAAATAGGGAGATTACCCTCGATTACTGAGGTGAGTCTATGTAATTAGCCTATAAAAGCAGAAGTAATCAGTGAGATGTGGCAAAAGAGGAAGTCAGAGAGATGAGAAATCTGAGAGGATTTGATGTGGTGTTGCTGGAGGGGGCGCCACAGAAAGCGTGAGAGGCACTGCAGGCGGACACTGGAAGCAAAGACTGGCTCCTCGCGGACAGCGAGCTAGGAAACAGAGAAGACGGTCCTCCGACGTCAAGGAATGAAATGGGTTAGCAACCTCAAGAAGCCTGGAAGCAAATTCATCCCCAGAGTCTTCAGAAGGTAATAAAGCATTAAAAAATATTTTGATTTCAGCATTCACTAAGCAGAGAATGCAGCAGAGCCATGCACGCTGTACTCATGCATCTTACCTACAGAACTGTGAGGTAACAAATATGTGTTGTCACAAACCAATATTTTTATGATAATTGGTCAGGAAAGCAAAAGAAAACTAATACAATCTCTAAAAGTCCACAACAGAGTCCAAGATTGACTTCCTAAATGTTAATCAGGAAGATTATTATCAAGTCACCATTGAAACACGTCCAACTGGAGAAGGGCTTTTTAACAGAGCATAGAAATTTGTGACTTGACATCAAGACAGTATGGTACTGGCACAAAAGAGACACAGAGATCAATGGAACAGAATAGAAAACCCAGAAATGAACCCACATCTGTATGGCCAATTAATCTTTAACAAAACAGGAAAGAATATCCAGTGGAAAAAATAGTCTCTCCAACAAATTATGTTGGAAAAAACTGGACAGCAGCATGCAGAAGAATGGAACTGGACCACTTCCTCACACCATAGACAAAAATAAATACAAAATGGATGAAAGACCTAAATGTGACACAGGAAATCATTAAATTCGTAGAGAACACGGGCAGCAACCTCTGTGACCTCGGCCACAGCAACTTCTTGTTAGACATGTCTCCAACAACAAGGAAAACAAAAGCAAAAATGAACTATTGTGACTTCATCAAGATAAAAAGTTTCTGCACAGAAAAGGAAACAATTAATAAAACTAAAAGACAGCCTACAGAATGGGAGAAGATACTTACAAATGACATATCTGATAAAGGGTTAGTATCCAAAATCTATAAAGAACTTACCAAACTCAACACCCAAAACACAAATAATCCAGTTAAGAAATGGGCAGAAGACATGAATAGACATTTCTCCAAAGAAGCCATCTAGATGACTAATGGGCATATGAAAAGATGCTCAACATCACTCATCATCAGGGAAATACAATCAAAACCATGATGAGATCCCACCTCATTCCCGTCAGAATGGCTAAAATGAACAAGACAAAAAACAACAGATGTTGGTGAGGAGGCAGAGAAAGGGGAACCCTCTTATACTGTTGGTGGGAATGCAAACTTGTGCAGCCACTCTGGAAAACAGTATGGAGGTTCCTCAAAATATTAAAAATAGAACTACCCTATGACCCAGCAATTGCACTACTATGTATTTACTCAAAGGATATAAAAACACAGATTCAAAGGGGTACATGAACCCCGATGTTTATCGCAGCATTATCAAGCAGAGGCAAACTATGGAAAGAGCCCAAGTGTCTATCAACTGATGAATGGATAAAGAAGATGTGATACACACAAACACACACACACACACACCCCCCCACACATAGGACTATTACTTAGTCATGAAAAGGAACAAACTCTTGCCATTTGCAACAACATGGGTAGAACTAGAGTGTACTATAATAAGCAAAATAAGCCATCCAGAGAAAGACAAATACCATATAATCTCACTCATATGTAGAATTTAGGGAACAAAACAGATGAACATATGGGAAGGGAAAAAAAAGAGAGAGGGAAGCAAACCAGAAGAGATTCTTAACGACAGAGAACAAAGTAAGGGTTGATGGAGAGAGGTGGGTGGGGGGTGGGCTAGATGGGGGATGGGCATTAAGAGGGCACTTGTGATGAACACTAGGTTTTATATTTAAGTGATGAATCACTAAATTCTAATCCTGAAACCAGTATTATGCTATATGTTAACTAACTCAAATTTAAATAAAAATTTGGGAAAAAAAAATTATAGGCAAAAAAAAAAAAAAAACTGACTTGAGAGGCAATCTAGTCCAATCAATTAATTATGGATAAGGAATGCTAAAAAAAAATTAGACAGTATGTAATCTGTGACTTCGTCTCCTTTAACTACCCCTGGACAAGACTGCTTTAATCAGCCTATAAGAATGTCTCAGTACAGAAACAGCTACAATAATCTCTCAGAGTTTGGTGATGTTCTGACCTGAAATCATTCTAAAAAACTAATACAATAACCAGCTGAAATGAAATTGCTTGACAGTGGAAATGGAGAATCAATGAATGAATAGGTATTCTGGTATATTGGCCCATCTCTTAAGTTTGGCTAGTATAAACTGGGCCCCTAGAGTCTGATCACCTCTCAGTCAATTGATGCAACTTATTTTTTGAACACATAAACCTGGACGTGAGATGATCTCAGGGAAAGTGAGAAAGACTGAGAGAGCCTGTCTTAATCAGTTTGCTGGTCTCGTTTCTCATCTCAACCTCAGATCTAACCAGGGAATTAAAAAACAGATGAGGTAGAGGAGTCAAGATGGCGGAGAAGTAGCAGGCTGAAACTACTTCAGGTAGCGGGAGATCAGCTAGATAGCTTATCTAAAGATTGCAGACACCTACAGATCCAACGGGAGATCGAAGAGAAGAACAGCAACTCTAGAAACAGAAAATCAACCACTTTCTGAAAGGTAGGACTGGCGGAGAAGTGAATCCAAAGCGACGGGAAGATAGACCACGGGGGGAGGGGCCGGCTCCCGGCAAGCAGCGGAGCAACGGAGCACAAAATCAGGACTTTTAAAAGTCAGTTCCGCTGAGGGACATCGCTCCAGAGGCTTAACCGGGGTGAAGCCCACGCGGGGTCAGCGTGGCCTCAGGTCCCGCAGGGTCACAGAAGGATCGGGGGCATCTGAATGTCGCAGGGCTTACAGGTAGTAGAACGGGGAAGACAGCTACAGAGACAGAGCCGAGGAGTGAGCTCTAAGCTCGGGGTTACCTTGAACCGGTCGCAGGCTCGGTCAGCTCGGAGCGCGGCCGGAGGCCAGGGTGACGGGAGTAATTGGGCGCTGTTCTCTGAGGGCGCACTGAGGAGTGGGACCCCGGGCTCTCGGCTCCTCCGGGCCGGAGACCGGGAGGCCGCCATCTTCATTCCCACCCTCTGGAACTCTACGGAAAGCGCTCAGGGAACAAAAGCTCCCGAAAGCAAACCCGAGCGGATGACTCAGCCCGGCCCCGGGTAAGGGCAGTCCAACGCCGCCTGGGGCAAAGACACTTGAGAATCACTACAACAGGCCCTTCCCCAAGAAGATCAACAAGAAACCCAGCCAGGACCAAGTTCACCTACCAAGGACTGCAGTTTCAATACCAAGGAGAGCAGCGGAATTCCAGAGGAGGAGAAAGCAAAGCACGGAACTCATGGCTTTCTCCCCATGATTCTTTAGCCTTGCAGTTAATTTAATTTTTAATTTTTTTTTCTTTTTCAATTTTTTTTTCTTCTTCTGCTAAATTTTTTTTAACTTTTACCCTTTTCTTTTTTAACGTTTTTTAACTTGTTTATCTAATATATATATATATTTTTTCCTTTGTATATTTTTCTTTATTGGTTTTCTTTTTTTAATTGTTTCTTTTTTCTTTTTTACTTTTTTTCTTTCTGAACCTCTTTTTATCCCCTTTCTCCCCCCTCACGATTTGGGATCTCTTCTGATTTGGCTAAAGCATATTTTCCTGGGGTTGTTGCCACCCTTTTAGTATTTTACTTGCTCCTTCATATACTCTTCTCTGGACAAAATGACAAGGCGGAAAAATTCACCACAAAAAAAAGAACAAGAGGCAGTACCAAAGGCTAGGGACCTAATCAATAAAGACATTGGTAATATGCCAGATCTAGAGTTCAGAATGACGATTCTCAAGGTTCTAGCCGGGCTCAAAAAAGGCATGGAAGATATTAGAGAAACCCTCTCGGGAGACATAAAAGCCCTTTCTGGAGAAATAAAAGAACTAAAATCTAACCAAGTTGAAATCAAAAAAGCTATTAATGAGGTGCAAACAAAAATGGAGGCTCTCACTGCTAGGATAAATGAGGCAGAAGAAAGAATTAGCGATATAGAAGACCAAATGACAGAGAATCAAGAAGCTGAGCAAAAGAGGGACAAACAGCTACTGGACCACGAGGGGAGAATTCGAGAGATAAGTGACACCATAAGACGAAACAACATTAGAATAATTGGGATTCCAGAAGAAGAGGAAACAGAGAGGGGAGCAGAAGGTATATTGGAGAGAATTATTGGAGAGAATTTCCCCAATATGGCAAAGGGAACAAGCATCAAAATCCAGGAGGTTCAGAGAACCCCCCTCAAAATCAATAAGAATAGGTCCACACCCCGTCACCTAATAGTAAAATTTACAAGTCTTAGTGACAAAGAGAAGATCCTGAAAGCAGCCCGGGAAAAGAAGTCTGTAACGTACAATGGTAAAAATATTAGATTGGCAGCAGACTTATCCACAGAGACCTGGCAGGCCAGAAAGAGCTGGCATGATATATTCAGAGTACTAAACGAGAAAAACATGCAGCCAAGAATACTATATCCAGCTAGGCTATCATTGAAAATAGAAGGAGAGATTAAAAGCTTCCAGGACAAACAAAAACTGAAAGAATTTGCAAACACCAAACCAGCTCTACAGGAAATATTGAAAGGGGTCCTCTAAGCAAAGAGAGACCCTAAAAGTAGTAGATCAGAAAGAAACAGAGACAATATACAATAACAGTCACCTTACAGGCAATACAATGGCACTAAATTCATATCTCTCAATACTTACCCTGAATGTGAATGGGCTAAATGCCCCAATCAAAAGACACAGGGTATCAGAATGGATAAAAAAACAAAACCCATCTATATGTTGCCTACAAGAAACTCATCTTAAACCCGAAGACACCTCCAGATTTAAAGTGAGGGGGTGGAAAAGAATTTACCATGCTAATGGACATCAGAAGAAAGCAGGAGTGGCAATCCTTATATCAGATCAATTCGATTTTAAGCCAAAGACTATAATAAGAGATGAGGAAGGACACTATATCATACTCAAAGGAACTGTCCAACAAGAAGATCTAACAATTTTAAATATCTATGCCCCTAACGTGGGAGCAGCCAACTATATAAACCAATTAATAACAAAATCAAAGAAACACATCGACAATAATACAATAATAGTAGGGGACTTTAACACTCCCCTCTCTGAAATGGACAGATCATCCAAGCAAAAGATCAACAAAAATAAAGGCCTTAAATGACACACTGGACCAGATGGACATCACAGATATATTCAGAACATTTCATCCCAAAGCAACAGAATACACATTCTTCTCTAGTGCACATGGAACATTCTCCAGAATAGATCACATTCTTGGTCCTAAATCAGGTCTCAACCGTTATCAAAAGATTGGAATCATTCCCTGCATATTTTCAGGCCACAATGCTCTGAAGCTAGAACTCAATCACAAGAGGAAATTTGGAAAGAACCCAAATACATGGAGACTAAACAGCATCCTTCTAAAGAATGAATGGGTCAACCAGGAAATTAAAGAAGAATTGAAAAAATTCATGGAAACAAATGATAATGAAAACACAACGGTTCAAAATCTGTGGGACACAACAAAGGCAGTCCTGAGAGGAAAATATATAGCGGTACAAGCCTTTCTCAAGAAACAAGAAAGGTCTCAGGTACACAACCTAACCCTACACCTAAAGGAGCTGGAGAAAGAACAAGAAAGAAACCCTAAACCCAGCAGGAGAAGAGAAATCATAAAGATCAGAGCAGAAATCAATGAAATAGAAACCAAAAAAACAATAGAACAAATCAACGAAACTAGGAGCTGGTTCTTTGAAAGAATTAATAAGATCGATAAACCCCTGGCCAGACTTATCAAAAAGAAAAGAGAAAGGACCCAAATAAAAT